>NW_005372006.1:1031054-1040264 GCF_000412655.1 Myotis brandtii | reverse complement strand
TAAAAATTTAAAGAAGTGAATTTAAAGAAGGGATTAGCCAAAGAAAATATATGCACAACCCATGGACACAGACAACAGTATGGTGATGGCCAGAGAGAAGTGGGGGCAAGAGCTGGGTAGAGGGTGCAAAAGGGGGGAAATAGGGACATCCTATATAATAATAATAAAAGGCTAATATGCAAATTGTCTGAACGGCAGAATGACCGGTTGCTATGATGCGCACTGGCCGCCAGGGGGCAGACTCTCAATGCAAGAGCTGCCCCCTGGTGGTCAGTGCACTTCCATATGGTTAGTGCCACTGAGCCAGAAGCTGGCTCATGGCTGGCCAGCGCAGAGGTGGTGGCAGGAGCCTCTCCCTACGACGTGGCAGCACTAAGAATGTCCAACTAACGATTTAGACCTGATCCCTTGGGGGCCTAAGCCTTTAGTTGGACATCCCCCGGCTCCCCAGATGATGTCTGACTACAAGCTTAGGCCTGATCCTCCGGGGAGTGGGCCTAAGTCGACAGGTGGACATCCCCCAAGGGGTCCTGGATTGCAAATGGGCGCAGGCCGGGCTGAGGGACCCTCCCGAGTGCACAAATTTTTGTGCACTGGGCCTCTAGTCTACAATAATAATAGACAAATATGTAAATTAAGCATACCTCCGCAACACCCCACAGCCAATCAGGAGGAAATATGCAAATTAGTGGGACAAATATGGTGGTGGCCACAGAGCCAGCCAGAGCAGGTGGGAGGCTTGGGTCGCCCCTGGCGATGGAAGAAGCCAAGCTTCCCACCTGCCCTAGTTGGCCACTGAAGGAGGGGCTTGTGGGTGGCAGCCATGGAGCCGGCCTGAGCACGTGGGAGGCTTGAGTCGCCTGGTCTGGCCACCGAGGGAGGGGCCTGCAAATGGCCCTCAGCCCCTCACCCAGGCTGGCCACGCCACTATCGGGGTGAGGTTCTCCACTGGGGGGTGTGGTCAGATTGAAAACGGTCCTCAGCCCTTCAACCAGGCTGGCCAGGCACCCCAGCAGGGATCCCCACCCTGAAGGGGGTGTGGCCAGCCTGAAAACAGCCTTCAGTCCCTCACCGAGGCTGGCCACGCCCCCCCAGTGGGGACCCTCACCTCATGGGGACGTGGCTGGCCTGCAAACTGCTCCAGCCCCTCACCTAGGCTGGTACCATCCCCAGTGGGGACCCCCACCCCAATGGGGGTGTGGCCGGCTTGCAAACCACCACAGGCCCCTCACCCAGGCCACCCCACTCCCCAAGGGAACCCTCACCCTGATCCGGAACACCCTTCAGGGAAAACCAGCTGGCCCCCACCCATGCACCAGGCCTCTATCTATACTAATAAAAGGTTAATGTGCTAATTAGACTGGGAGACCTTCCAGGAGACCTTCTGGATGTTCTTCTGGACAAAGCCATGGTGGTGGTTCCGAGGTAGAGGTGGTGAGGGGCCAAGAGGGGATGGCATTTGTGGGTGATCAGGCCGGTGGGGGTGGCATTGGAGGTGATCAGACCGGCAGGGGGGGCAGTTGGGGGTGAGCAGGCCAGCAGGGGGGTCAGTTGGGGATGATCAGGCCAGCACGGGGGGCCAGTTGGGGGCGAGCAAGCTGGCAGGGAGGGCAGGTGGGGGTGAGCAGGCCAGCAGGGGGGCAGTAGGGTGCAAGCAGGCTGGCAGGCAGAGTGGTTAGGGGCATTCAGGCAGGCAGGCAGGTGAGAAGTTAAGAGCCAGCGGTCCCAGATTGCGAGAGGGATGTCTGACTGCCAGTTTAGGCCCGATCCTTGAGGGACATCAGGCAGTCAGACATCCCCCGAGGTGTCCCAGATTGGAGAGGGTGCAGGCCAGGCTGAGGGACACCCCCCACCGGTGCACAAATTTTGTGCACTGGGCCACTAGTGTAGTATATATGTATCTATTTTATATATATATATATATGCAGAGATCTATCTATGTATATGAACAATTGTGAATATTTATAAATATATAAACATATATAGTATAACTGGAAATAGATATGATTTTCTCCAGATGATACCATGTTTAATATAATAATTTGCAATGTACTTAAATATCAATAGAAAAATGAGCACTTTTCACTTCAGCTAACTCTTTCCCTCTTGTACCATTTTTTCTGAGGACAATACTTTAAGCAGTTTATTACACAGAAGTCTGGTTTCTACATACTTAAATGTACTCAATTGTACTTCCACATAATGTGAGTACACATCCTCTCAGATATTTACTTGCACATGCATAGATTTCTGACACTTCTTTCATATTTAACCTTAACATAGGGACACTTCAGTCCATTTCAAGTACCTTGGAACATGCTTGACTGAATGACAGAGGCTGAAAAGTTACAGAATCCTTTTCTCAGAGTCCCTTGTAGCTCAGTTTCCAAATGGGCTTAGCTTTCAGTGAACAGATACACGTTGGGAATGCAGTCTGGTTCTTCTGTTTCTGCATGAGTGAGTGTAGTTGCTTGGTTTTACAAAACAGCAATTACTGGCCTATGCATGGTACTTGCTTCAGAAGGGTTGTGAGGCAACACTGAATCTTGTCTAAGTGGGAGTGATCCTAGAATTGGGTGTGGTGGTGGCCTCACTTTCTCTGTGTCTTGGCAGAAGAGGTGAGGACCTGGGACATGATTCCCTTATCTTCCTGGTAATGATACAGATAGAAGCTTGCTTAATGGCACAGTTTTGTGGGGGTAGTCCCAGAGTCATTTCTGGAAACTTATTGTAAAGGTGGCTGGCTTCTTTTGTAAAACTGGGCAAACCCAATGATATTTTGAAGCACCTAATTCCTGTACTAAATCCTCTACAGCTTAAACCAGCTAGAGTTACTTTTGTTATCTATAAATAAACATTGAGTGCAAAGAAATTTTGAGGCTGAAATTGCGGGCTGCATGTGACAGAAGCCATATCATTTGGCGCTGGCTTAGTAATCGAGTAAAAAGATGATGAACTTTGTTATTTGATGATAAAATTAGCACAACTGTTCTTTGGTACAAAGTGCTGACCATGGCTGTACCATTAAGGGGAATTTGCCTTTGGGTTTGCCAGTGAGCACCAATCTGAACATTGCCCAATGTCAACTATGTCGACAAACAGAACTGTGCCTTTTCTTTGTGAAGGAATTTGTGACTTTGCATACGAATCCCCTTACAGACCATTCCTACATGGCAGCAAGAGATTATTTCTTCAGAAAGGTCTACATTGGTATATAGAATGTCAATATACTTTAGTAGCTTTATTTTTATGGCCTTAAATTTTAAAATGATCCTTTAAAGAAGCTTGTTGCATAGAAATTCTTGCTAATAGACCCAATGATAACACTGGGGCAGAAGAGTCTGACTAAGTTACTGCTTTACTTCACTATACTTAATTAGAAACCAAGATAGTTGGTGCAGGGTGAAGAAGAGTTATTTTAGATTAAAAAACAACAACTCATTAGTATGAGCATCACATGTAAGTACTCTAGAAACCAGATGAACATCGTTTTCTCTTATCATAAAGGAAGTATTTGTATCACAGTGAAAATTCCCCTTTTCCCTCAGATACCTATGGGAAAAAGGTTTTAAATATTGCATTTGTTTTGGCTCGAAGGCAAATCATGGGTAATTTGAATCTCTCAACAGTTTCACAATTCTCTGTAGATTAGTTCTGTTTCCTCAGCAAATTTTCGTTGATCATAATGGAAATTTGGGCAAAACCATGTTTATATTTTTCACCAGTAAAATAGTGTTATCTGAAGGGCCTACTCTGGTATTCAGGCTGCTTTGCTTATCTTTTAAAATTAGTAGTTTAGCCAGAGCATAAATCAGGCTGCAGTATTTGGACTGTTTCAGAGCTCATTCTAGGGAGCTTGTTCAAATCACAAACCACAGTGTGACTGGATCTCTTACAAATTTCAAAAACAAACTTGCCTGAGGCAATAATTTAGTGTGGTCACATACCAGCAAACCATCTCCCTTACCCTAGCTAAAGATTGCCAGGGAGCTATGTGGTCCATTTCTGTGGCCTCACAACAAATATGACCATTGACAGAAACATTTCATACTTTGCATGTACAAGTTATGCCCTCTCTTCTACTCTCTTCCTCAAGCCATTTGTTTCTTTTGTTTTTCTTTCTGCCCTTCTGCTTCATTATTTTAAATTTTTTCTAAATTTTTCTTCCCATAATCAATACTGATTCCTTCAATATTTTAAATACTTAATGACATTATATAATGTTCAGTAACCTTATATTATAATATGTAATTCTATAACATTATATACCATAATGTTATTTGCTCCCAAGGGTCTATCAGTGAACATTATATATGCTTATTTTAAATTTAAAATATATATTAAAATATTTTAAAATATATAAAACATTATATATAAAAATATATATTAAAACCTTTTGTAAATTCTGATGGTTTATGAAGATAGGCCTGCCATTAAGTATTCTTGTACTAGGTTCTGAGCAAAAGATTTTTTTAAATGTCTTAAAGAGAGAGTAAATAACACAACACAGTAAGGGTACCATAGTAAGAGAACAATTAAAGAATAGTTTCAACATTATATGCAAACTAGAGGCCTGGTGCACAACACTTGTGCCCTGGGGGTGTGGGGGTCCCTCAGCCCAACCTGCACCCTCTCCAATCTGGGAGCCCTCAGGGGAGCCCTCTCCAATCTGGGAGTTTCTGTCTGTCTTTGCAGTCATATGAGCAAATTTTCTGAGACCCCAACTCAGTTTGGTTTGTTGCTCACAGAATAATAGAGAAATTTTTTTTTTCTTTGCTTCATTGGTGGAGATTTCCTGGAAGTTTTAGGATATCTTCCCTTTAATTTTTCCTAGACACTCTGATTTTACTTATGTGTCTCACCTTTGCTTTCTCTCCATCCCCCACCACAACAGTAACTTGCTCCAGGCTCACTTAGCTCTAGTGCAGTGATGGCGAACCTTTTGAGCTCATCGTGTCAGCATTTTGAAAAACCCTAACTTAACTCTGGTGCCGTGTCACATAGAGAAATTTTTTGATATTTTGCAACCATAGTAAAACAAAGATTTATATTTTTTATATTTATCTTATATATTTAAATGCCATTTAACAAAGAAAAATCAACTAAAAGAATATGTTCACGTGTCACCTCTGACACGCGTATCATAGGTTTGCCATCACTGCTCTAGTGTCTCTAGGAGATCTGTCTGCCACCAGAACTATGATTCCCAGCATTCCTGGTGCTCCCCGCACTCTGGGCTTCTGCTTCTGGTCCTGGGGCTGCCACCAGAACTACTATTCCCAGAATTTCTGGTGCTCCCTGCGCTCTTGGTTTTCCCTTCCTGCTCTGTTTCCGTCCCATGCCCTCCCACTCTGCCAAGTCCTCCAAGCTGCCAGCTCTCCCTCTCTGCTCTCCATCTGCTGGCTTGGGGAGCCAACTTCCCCAAGCTGCTTCACTCTCTGCCAGCTCTGTCGCTCTGCTCTCCACCCGGCGGCTTGGGGGACGTGGCTCCCTCGGTCTCTGGGAGCAACTGAGGGAGCCACAACCCTAAAGCCTCTGGCTCTCCTGCTCTGCTCTCTGCCCAGTGGCTTGGGGGAGCAACCAAGGGAGCCACGTCCCCCCAAGCTGCCGGCTTTTCCGCTCTGCTCTCCGCCCTGGCTTGTGTATGCAAATTAACTCACCAGCTTTGTCTGATTAATTTGCATACTCACTCCTGATTGGCTGGTGAGTGTAGCAGAGGGACTGTCAATTTACATGTTTCTCTTTTATTACATAGGATTATAAATGTTGTATTCAAAGGTATGAAAAAACACAGTTATTGAGTGCCTTCTATGCACTAGGTACAAAATTACATAGTCCTTACAATCTGTTATTAGAAGCATCTTAGATATCTTAAAACTATTTTCATTAAAAAATCATTTATAAGCATCTGTTATGTGAATTGAAAAGCTACTAATTTCACCAATGAAACACTACTTCCAATATTAGTATGGCCTCCTACTATGTCAGCATAAGATAAAGATGTCCTGGAGTGTGACCTTTTTCTTTTTTTAATCCTCTCCTAAGGATATATTTCCATTGATTTTAGATAGAATAGAATAGAAGGAAGAAGGGAGAGAGAGAGAGAGAGAGAGAGAGAGAGAGAGAGAGAGAGAGAGAAACATTGATGTGAGAGAGAAACATTGATTGGTTGCCTCCCTGACCAGGGCCAGGATCTAACCTGCAACCCAGGTATGTGCCCTTGGCTGGTAATAGAACCCAAGATCCTTCTGTGCTCAGGGCCCATGCTCTAACAACTTCACCACACCGGCCAGAGCAAGAGTGCAACGTTTTTTTGTGTTTTATTAAAATATATTTTTTATTGATTTTTTTACAGAGAGGAAGGGAGAGAGATAGAGAGTTAGAAACATCGATGAGAGAGAAACATCAATCAGCTGCCTCCTACACACCTCCTACCAGGGATGTGCCCACTACTCAGGTACATGCCCTTGACCGGAATCGAACCTGGGACCTTTCAGTCCGCAGACCGACGCTCTATCCACTGAGCCAAACCGGTTTTGGAAAATGCAACATTTTTGATTAAATGTTGAGTTTCCTACTCCCTGTGAACACCTAAGGCAACTGATGATACATATGTCATATCACAGTGTCTATGCTGAGGTATTTTTAAAAAATATTTTAATTAATTTCAGAGAGGAAGGGAGAAGGCAGGAGAGATAGAAACAGCAATGATGAGAGAGGATCATTGATTGGCTGCCTCCTGCACACCCACTACTGGGGACTGAGCCCACAACCCGGCATGTGCCCTGGACTAGAATCGAACCTGGGATCCTTCAGTCTGCAGACTGATGCTCTATCCACTGAGCCAAACTAGCTAGGGCTATGCTGAGGTCTTTTTAATTAATTTAAGAACCTCATACCATACCATTGATTTTTCATCCTTGCTCACTAGTCACTGTTTCTTAGCTAGCTTGGCTGATAGGTCTGGAATCAGCTGTAGATGGTGAGTTGCCTAGGGCTGCAGCTTAACTCCCATTTTTTTCCTCTTTAAATGACTTTAAATACTGCCCATTTGCTGATGACTTACAAAATATTTGTCTCTGACTCAGCCCCTGAACCACCCAGTCGACCTCTTCACAAGGATGTCTAATCAGCAGTTTTAACTCTGAAACAAAATTCTTGATTCCACACCTGACTCCCAATAAAGAAACAGAGGAATTGTGGTACATTCTGGGTTCTCTCCATCTCAGTAAATGCTACCACCTTCTATCTAGTTTCTCAACTGAAAAATAATGGAGAGTCTTTGTTCTTTCCTTTCTCTGATCCTATGCATCCAATCAAGAATTTCTAGCCTATTTGACCTCCAATGTTTCTTTAATTGTTATAATTCACTTCAGCTGTTTTTTTCTTGGAAAATACACTTCTAGTTCATACCCTTCTTTCTTTTTTGTATAAAACGTTTTTTCTTTTATAAAATAGTGTTAGTAGGTATATTTTCTTAAATATTCTCTCTTGACAAGTAAAACTTGGCAACTTTAGGCCAGTCCTCTGTGAATTTTTGTGTTTGTTTTGTGTATTTTTTATCATTATAAAGAGATTGAATTTGAAAACTCTGACAATCAAGCAACTCTAAATAAATCTAGTTATTATGAGTGATTTATCTTATAGGTCCCACCCCACCATCTCTTTCAATCCTACTCCACTGAAGTAACCAATAAAAACAGCTTGGTGTATCTTTCCACATCTTTCTCCATGTTCACCAAATGTGCACACACACATGGAGTTTTGATTTAGTGCAAAAGGTTCATATATCATATTATGCACATTACTATAAATTTTCTTTTTTAACCTTATAATAAATTTAGTTGTAACTCATTCTTTTAATTTTGCATAATATTGTATACTATAGACGTGCCAAAATATATTCAGCCATTTCCCTACTGAAAAATATTCTTAAATTTCTAAGGTGTTTTTGTTCTTTTGTTTTTGTTTTGTCCACTACAAAAAATGCTTACATAACATCTCTATTTTTATGTCAATAAATTAATGTAAAAATGTCTATCGTTATCTCTTCCTACATTTACATCTCTTCTCACATAGTAGTACTATCACTTCTTTAGGATACATAATAAAAGGCTAATATGCAAATCGACCGAACAGCGGAACTACTGGTCACTGTGACACACTGACCGCCAAGGGAAAGACACTCAATGCAGGAACTGCCCCCTGGTGGTCAGTGCACTCCCACAGGGTGAGCGTCACTCAGCCAGAAGCCGGGCTCACAGCTGGCAAGCGCAGCGGCTGTGGTGGGTGCCTCTCTCACCTCCGCAGCAGTGCTAAGGATGTTCGACTTCCGGCTTAGGCCTGCTCCCCTCGGGAAGCAGGCCTAAGATGTCACTTAGACATCCACCTAGGGCTCCTGGACTACGAGAGGGTGCAGGCTGTGCTGAGGGACCCCCTGAGTGCATGAATTTCGTGCACTGGGCCTCTAGTTTTCAATAATAAATAATGATGCCTTAAAATAATTTAGAAAATATAAACAGTTGTTCACTTATAAATATATTCCTCTCATTTTATATGCAGGCGTATGATTTTTCTTGAGATTACCTCTTTTTATATATTCACATATATATACCAATTAATAATTAATATATATATATATTAATTTTAGTATATTTTGGAAAAGGTTAAAATATTTAAATATTTAACCAGCATGGCCTGTCAATGCTCTATTTTCCCAAACACAGCACTAGCTCTCTGAAACTTCCTATATAGTAGTAGTGGCCTGTGTCTTAAAGCACTTCGCTACCACCAGGACACAACCACACAAAGTATCCCTTAGCTGTCTCTATTTTATTCTGGTATTTGCCAGTGTGGAGACAGTTTAGTAGTTTGAATTACCCAAGGAATTAGTGTATATTGATTGGGTGGAAATTTTTACCCAAGAAAATGTCCTCAGTTTCTGCTCCTTATTTCACATTCCTAAAACACTTGCTCCAACACAGAAGCCATGTCACTGACAGCCAGCTTTCCTTTTCCTGGCACAATAAGGGTGTTCTAATGCTGTGTAAACAAAGACTCTGGTGATGACAGGGTACGATCCTCTCTCCAAAAACAGTTTAACATTTTTTTAAAATAAATCTTTATTGTTCAGATTATTACAGATGTTCCTCTTTTTTCCCCCCATAGCTCCCCTCCACCTGGTTCCCACCCCACCCCATGCCCTTACCC
>NW_005372006.1:1027420-1030009 GCF_000412655.1 Myotis brandtii | reverse complement strand
GGATGTGAGGAGTTGAAATCTGGTATCTGACCACTGGGTACCCTGGCTCCTGGATCTCCAAGTTAACCACTGTGTGAGTCCACCCAGCAGGAGCTACAGCAATATCAGCAGATTTCTCCTCTTTGTTTGGGGTTTGGAAGTTTTGGAGCTCTCTGACCCAGCTGCAGTTTGTTAGGTTAGGCTGCAAAAGGGCAGGCGGTTCCTTTGCCCTGCTGTGCACAGCTTGGGTGGGGATGTAACTTGAGTGGGGCGGGGTCTCAGAGAATCACCAGGGCAGAGCAAATAGCAATGGCTGTCGTCAGCCATCTCCGCGACTCCTTGCATCCCCGAGTCCCTGAGTTCCACACCCCCACAGTAACAATGATCCCTGTGAGCAGCTCTGTGAGAAAGCCACCCTCGCTTTCCGACCTGCTGCAAGACAGTCCACTTTCTCCCCGTAGGAGTCTGGGTCCCCAGAGTCTCACCGTAAACGAGTTCAGTGCATTCAGGAGCTTGTATCCCCTTCCAATTGAAAAAAACTGCACACCCAGTGGCAGCCCGCCTCGCTCACGCCTCCGTACCTCTGCTCTTGGCGCCTCTGCACCTCCTTCCCAGTCTCAATGTGCTTTTTTCTTTCCTTCTAGTTGTAGAACTTCCACTCGGCCAGCTTTCCTATGGTTCTGGATGATAGCTGTTTTGTCTTTTAGTTGTAGTTTTAATGTGGTTGTGGGGGGCAGCACATACAGGTTTATACCTTATGCTGCCATCTTGGTTCTCCACAGTTTAACATTTTTATTCATTTTTTTTCTTTTTAATTTAAAGTCTGAAAATTATGTTCAATGTCTTTCTTTTAGGTAGTTTCCCAGAGACAAAATAGAAATTTAGATTTTTATAAAACTCTGATTAGTCTGCACTTGTCACCTCTTCGCATCTGACACCTCTGCATTTTATAATGTCGTGCTGTGCTCATTCTCTTGGCAGTCACTATAATCCACATCAATCTTGATTAAGTTCACAGAGGAACCTACTAAACAGTCCATGGCCATTTTCTGAAAATGCAATTGGCTCCAACTCAAGGGTATATTGCTTAATGCTGGTGTATGTTGCAAAAAGAAAGCAAAAATGCTAAAGTCACTCCAAGTAATGCTGCTAAGAACGCCTACATAAAATTTTTAATTATGGTAGATTTCATAACTAAAATGTATAAAACCAGTCAAATCCCCACTTGCCAAATTAATAGAAAGCCCATGCATGGTCCCAGGAACATGAAGAGTGGGAAGTCTGACCTCTATACCCCAGGGAGAGAGGCCAGGCCCTGCCTAGGGTTCTACAGTCACAGTGATGATGCTGATGTGCCTGGCATCCAGGTCCCTGCACGGGCCAAGCCAACTTCAGCCTAGTGTTCTTTACAGCTACTCACACTGGTGCTTCTAACTGATAATTCTTTCAGGTCAGTCCCTAAAATGTCAGCTGCCTCAGGGGTATTAGAATTAACTCAGGTGTCCATCTGCAAACTTAAAGCCATTGTGGCCTTTCCATCACTAGCGTGTCTCACCACAAGGCTTTCGGTAGCTATTCTTTTTCTACTCTTGAAATATAAAAGGGGTCATTACTCACTTTTTTAAAGGAACATTGCTATGGGAGAAACCTTTTGCCTAACTTCCTAAGGTGGCAATTCTGGTTGCCTCAGAAAGCCCTATAATTTAATATCCCTCTTCCGCCAGTGTGCGTGCACACATAGGCACACGCGCGAACACACACACACACACACACACACAGTCAGAAAGGGAAGGATTTACCCCCTCAAAGGTTAATTACCATTCCACAGACAACAAGGTGACTTTCTGGTCCAGCACACACAAAGGGAAGGAAATGTACAGGATAAATCTTCATTGAGGCATCTCTCATCATAACAAATGGATTCGGATTTTGACAAATAAAATTGCACCCAGAAATACTCAAAGTGTGTGAAGTCTAATCAGAAATCTGCTCTTCTGCCTTAATACAGACTACAGGAGAGAACCAATAATGTTCTTTCTCTTATAAGCAAATTGGAAGCTTATTTTACTCTCTAAATTAAATAGCTTCCATATCAAAGAAAGGTTTAAAACATCTGTTTTCTTATTTATTATGAATAGTTAAGTGTTGCTTCATAAGGGCTAATTCAAAAAAACAGTAATTTATAGAGTGCATTCTCAGGTTGCACAGTCTATGCTGCAATTGGTGGTGGGTGAATTAAGATATGAGTCTACTGGCAACAAACATTGTGCATAAACAATGCATGTCAGGCAAAGACTCAACAAGCTGTACTATTAATCTGATGCCCAAGATTCCTTAGCTAAAAATGTTCTTCAAATTATTTTTTGTGTTTGTTAAATGTTCTGTTGACATGGAAATATTTCTGCTTTATTTTCCTCAGAAAGTTCAGATATTTTTTTAGACTGCTTCCCTTTATTTCATGAAGAAATGTCATTATACTTTTTATAGCTTGGGTTAGTTGGCATAATAATCTACACTAATAAAAGAGAAACATGGTAATTGGCGTATGACTGCTACCCTTCCCATTGGCTAATCAGGGAGATATGCAAATTAACTGTCAGCAAAGATGGC
>NW_005372006.1:1013405-1026390 GCF_000412655.1 Myotis brandtii | reverse complement strand
GGGGCTGCACCTAGGGATTGGGCCTGCCCTCTGCCACCTGGGAGCAGGCCTAAGCCAGCAGGTCATTATCTCCTGAGGGGTCCCAGACTGTGAGAGGGCACAGGCCGGTCTGAGGGACCCCCTCTCCCCCCCGAGTGCACAAATTTTTGTGCACCGGGCCTCTAGTAAAATATATATTTACATGTATGAATGATAACTTAGGAATTAAAGTTAATATACAAATTAGTTATCTGTTTTCAAAAATGACATTAAAATCCTAGATATGCTACTGATTTGGTAGATTAACTATTGAACATCCTGTATTTTCTATCCATGTAAGGCTGAATGCTAAATAATTGGGTTTAGTATCAGCAAAGAGTTCATCTTTCTCATTTGCATAAAATATATTCAGTCACTAAAATGCAAAGGGTCTTCACCTCCTACACCAGTTCCCGGTTAAAGTAGAGGATGAGTTCCACAAATAAATAAGCTAGATATAATTTTATTTTATTAATAAAGAGCCAAAATCCATAGACTATTTTTTAAAAATATATTTTATTGATTTTTTACAGAGAGGAAGGGAGAGGAATGAGAGTTAGAAACATCGATGAGATAGAAACATCGACCAGCTGCCTCCTGCATACTCCCCACTGGAGATGTGCCCGCAACCAAGGTACATGACCTTGACCGGAATCAAACCTGGGACCTTTTAATCCGCAGGCCAATGCTCTATCCACTGAGTCAAACCGGTTAGGGCCATAGACTATTTTTAAAAATAAACACCATGAGGAAATTTTAAATGATAATTGTAGACTAAAAAGCCAATTTCAAGCATTAAAAAATACTCACAGAAAATAGGAGAAATGGTTACACACTAAATAGTTGTGCTAAAATACAAACTAGCAATAGGCTGAACATGGCTAATATAACATGTTAAAAAGTTGGTTTAACTCTTTTTACCTCCTATTAAGTAAGTCATGAGTGACTAGAACCCCTACGTGCAATTTGGAGTAAGGAAGTTAGTTTTCTGTTTAGGTGGTGACTATGGCATTCAAGAAGCAAGCAGTCACAGCCTGCTTTTGGGAGAATCCTAAACTGGTCCTCTACTGGGAGCTACAGAGACTCTTCACCAATCATTCCTTACCTTATTAGCTTATTAGTTAACCTTATTACTATGGCTCAGAAAGGCCATGGTTAATTTTATTATCTCTCTAGTACATTTAAGACAACACTAAAAGTAGCACTTTTCAACCAAAAGGATATGTCTTCTTTTCCTTAAATTTACAAATTAACAGATGTTCTTTAAGGAATTCCACATGCTGACTTAGATGATTTATAAGTTACTCAAACTCAAACACTCCAACACTAAACATATTTGTTCTTTGCTATTCCACACCTATCCCACACAGATAAGAGAGCTATATAGTGAGCACTTACTAAGTTCTTCATATATACTCTACCATTTTATCCTCATCTCAACTATACTAATAAGGACTATTACTATTTTAAGTTTTATAGATAAAGAAAGTAAATGTTCAGCCCAGCTGGCATGGCTAGGTGGTTGAGCATCAACCTATGAACTAGAAGGTCAGGGTTCCATTCCCGATCAGGGCACATGCCCAGGTTGTGAGCTCGAGCCCCAGTGTGGGACATGTGGAAGGAAGCCAATCAATGATTCTCTGTCATCACTGATGTTTCTCTCTCTCTCTCTCTCTCTCTCTCTCTCTCTCTCTCTCCCTCCCTCCCTCTCTGAAATCAATGAAAATATATTTTTAAAAGAAAACAAATATTCAGAAGATAATAACTTGCCTGGAATTACACTGTGGAACCTGTGTTTCTAATCTCAGTGATATCATCACTATCCATTTAGTTGAGAAAGCAGAAATCCAGTTCTGTCTCTTCTGCCTCCACCTCCTGCATTTAATCAGTCACTAAGTCTTGCCAACCATTAAAATGTTTCTGGGAATCACATTTATCTTTTCATATCCTATCATTGCCAAGCTCAAATAATCTTTTGTCCTAAGAATAACAATGATTTAATAATCTCTTAATTGGTTTTCCTATTTCTTATGTCTTCTACTCTTATCCCTAAGTCATTCTGACATCAGTTCTGCCTGCCTTTTTATTTTCTCTTTCCTTCCTTTTCTCCTTCTATGAAGCCTCCCTGATTTGCTTCTTTGTCATTCCTATCCAAGATTATTTTCTCATTTCTGTACCAATAGAACCTGTGTTCCATTAGTATAAAATTCATGCCATTGAAACACAAATAGCTAGATCTTTCTGTTGTTCCTAATACCAGACTGTGAACTTCTTGTAGATAAGACCCTGTCTTACATATATGTCCATTTATTTATTCATTTATTCATTCATCCATTTATTCAACAATTATTGATTACTCACCATATGCCAGTAACTTTGTTTTTGAATGAAGACATTAATAACAATATTTTATTGATAATATAATTTACAATCCTATGAGGTAGGTATTGTTATTTTTCTTTACATTGAGGAAACTGAGAGTAGAGAGGCAGACACCACCCTTAAGGAACTATTTGGTTGTATGCCTGTGACTGTGTAAGGGTTCAACAAGTGTTAGTTAAATTTAATTGAACTTCAAATCAAAGAGCAGAAAAGCACTTAAAAGAACCTGTCTTATACAAGAACCTAAGGACAATAGGGGAAGTATAGCAGTGGTTGAAGCACTTAGACCTTTGGGTCAGACAGATATACAAATTTGTTTCTTGCTCTGTCACTAGGAAACTACATGACCTAAAAAAAAAAATTGCTTATTTCTTCAAACTTCAACCTCAAATCTACAAAATAGAGATATTATTAGTACCACTTCAAAAGGCTATCATATTGGTTAAATGTGAAAATTTGTGGAAAATGCTTAGTAAGCTATTTGGTACAAAGTAAACCCACAATAAGTATCAACTATTATTATAATGACTGTTCAATAATATTATATAACTAGAGGCCCGGTGCATGAAATTCATGCAGTGGGGGGGGGTGTCCCTTTGTCAAGCCTGCAGGATCAGGCCTAAACTAGCAGTTGGACATCCCTCTCACAATCCAGGACTGCTGGCTCCCAATCACTCACCTGCCTGCCTGCCTGATTGACCCTAACTGCTTCTGACTGCCAGCTTGATCACCCCCTAACCACTTCCCTGCCAGCCTGATTGACGCCTAACTGCTCCCCTGCCAGCCTGATCGCTCCCAACTACCCTCCCCTGCTGGCCATCTTGTGGCTGTGGGCACCACCATCTTTGAGGGTGGGGCAGTCAAGTAGCATATTCCCTCCTTATTGGCTGTGGGCGCTGCCATCTTTGTGATGGTGTGAGGTTCAATTAGCATATTCCCTCTTTATTAGATAGGATACTAGAGTCCCAGTGCATGAAATTTGTGCACGGGTGGGGGGGTCGCCTCAGCCCAGCTGCATCCTCTCCAATCCGGGACCCCAGCGGGGACACACACACACACACACACAGGGCACCTGCTCTGAGCCTCCGCAGTGTGGCTGGGGGCAGGCCCCCAGTAGACACACACACACACACACACACACACATGGGGCACCTGCTCCAAGCCTCCATAGTGCAGCTAGGGGCAGGCCCTCAGCGGACACACACACACACACACACACACATACACACACGGGGCACCTGCTCTGAGCCTCTGCGGCCAGACTGCTGTTTAGGCCAGCTACCCATGAGTAGGACATGCCCTGTGGGCTCCCGAACTGTGAGAGGGGGCAGGTTGGACTGAGGGACCTCCCCCCAGTGCACAAATTTCATGCACTGGGCCTCTAGTGGGGTCAATAATAAACTATTCAATGTAGAATTTTCTAGTTAGAATTTTCAATATAATTATTTTCAGTCTATACATTTGTTTTTGTTATTGTCATCATTTTTGTGGAGAGCCAATAGGAAGCACAGCATGGGAGTAACCAGTATACCTATGGGAATGTCAACTAATGAACTCCTCCAAGCTTTACTATAATAGTATTTAAATGAATAGTATTTAGCATGAGTCTGAAGGAAAAATAATGCTACCTTCTTCAGCCATAGTCATCATTGACATGAAATAGGGCTATTAAGTGTTTTATATTTTATCACTTTTTATGGAATTGCTATACCAGGAAAAATAAGTAAAAGTAATTACTGAGTTACGAAACTAGGTTAAATGTCATAGAAAACATTATTTACACCCTAACTTGACCATCTCAACTGTGGTTGAAATAAAGAGCATAAATGTTTTAAAACAACCCTAGGGACCGTCCTCTTGAGGGAAAGAAAAGAATTTCACACATCTCAGAATACAAAGAAGGAATTTCTGGAACTTAGAGAAGACTTTTGGCTAGATACGTTAACCAGCATATTCTAGATCTGAGATGTCAATTGGCCCAACATGCGGCTTTCATTGAGATGTTAGGAACAAAATGGCCCATTGCCCAGAAGTGGCTATCCTGTGTGGTGGGTGGGTGAGAACATGACCCTTCTTTCTTCCTACCCATCAGGTATGTTCAACTCCACACTAGTGGTCAGTTTCCCAATGAGTAAATAAGGCCTGCTTCTTGACACACATTCCACAGGCAAGCCAGATTTTAGGGAACAAAAAGTCAATGTGCCAGAAGAAAATTATAGAAGTCTAAGCAGCCACAAGAGTGTAGGGATTGTTGGGGGGTGGTAGTGGAGCTTTGCTTCAGCCAGTGCAAGCATTACTCAATCTTCTCTTTCTACAAACATCTTAAGGATGGAAGCATTAGATTGTGGGCCACACCAGTAATTCCCAAGTTAAATATATTGGGACTTTTGTGGTTCATAGTCTAGGACTTTATTTTGCTGCATCATCTGTGTATTTTTTAATGTTGTATTTCTTTTGGTTAATCTTCCTTCCTCCTGGGAAGCTAAATGTTCTACAATAACAAACATTGTCTGTGGTAAGTCCCTAAAACTCCAGTGCAATTGATTATGAAGCCTGCTGTCCATTCTAAATACACATTATTTCTCTCTTAAGCAGGTCGTGTTCATGTCTCCAACTTTATATTCCATATATTGTTTTCTTTGGTCACCAATCATGGATTCCTCCTTTCAAAAGATGTTTTGTCCTGTATAGCAAATGTGTTCTTCAAATGAAATCCACAAACCTGCTTGACTTGGAGAAATTATTGATATCCCAATAATATGAAAACTGTGCCATTTTTTTCTTGCTGCTTTTATTATGTACAATTTTGTATAAATGTGTTAAATGTATGTTTAATTGTGAAGTATTTTGAATGTAAAGAAAACCTTAGATAAAAATATAACTATTTGCATGTTGTATATCATCTTGGGTATACTAGTCAGAGTTTATTACAGGTATTTTTTACCTACTAGAAATTCACTGATGACAAGGCTGAACCCAATAAATTAACTGATTCTTGAATTTACTCAAAGGAACAGATGCTCTTGAAAAGGGTCACATCATACCTTCATGTGAAAGGCAAGTGATATAGCAGAACAGAGTGATTCAGTGTGAGAAGCAATAGGGAGCGAAAAGGACTCTGGCTATGGTAGGATTTATCCTAGTTTTCCCAAGGTTAGCTCCTTTTTATGCCTGTTTTTCTGGCATAATTATTGATTCCACCCCTATCATTTCCAAAGTATGATGGTTTTGACAATAAATGATATGGTTACCCTGACTCTAAAATACTAGGGGGCACATGTTCTACCTCAAGAAGGGAACTTCTGCTTGGCTCCAGCTAAATGATGTCATGTAGAAATAAAGATCTACACTTTGTCAAGAGAAACCAGATTTGGGTTTTAAGTACAACCCCCCAATATTTAATGTACTCACCTGTCTTTTTCTCTTTATTTACTTTATAAGAAAAAAACTTGTCTGAATGAATGACCTCCATACAGGTTACCAATTTACTTCTTTTGGCCTAGAACATCTACAAATTGGGAGCTTCAGTATCCCCATTTTCCTCTCTGCACCATCAATTGGAATGTCTAGCTCCGCTTAGGATACTCACATCTACACTACAGTTCAGGTTAAACAGGCCCTGTTTGAAAACTTCTAAACTGGGACATCCATCACTAGTTATGAAAACTGACCTAGAGATTTGAAGCAGAGTGAGTGCAGACTCAGGCTTAATTGCTGACATATGCATTTAAACCATTTTTCCATTGCTAAAAATATCATGCGTTGAGCACCTACTTTGTTCCAGACACTCGTCTAAGCATTTCATCTACATATCATGATGTTAGTCATCACAACAATTAAGTAGCAATGGCATCATTATTCTAATTTTAAAGGAAATTAGATAGAGGCTCAGAAAATTTATGTGATTTGGCCAACGTCACATGGCTAATAAATTATTGAGCCAAGATTAGTACATAAGTCTGTCTGGCTTCAAATCCTGTACTCTGTCTACTGTGCTCATATTCTTTGCTGGGCAAAAATTATCAACTCCATCACTTTGATTTTTATCTCAAGCAAATATATTATCCTATACTATACAGTTTCTATTTGATGACATATCTGTCAGTTAATAAATTCAAACAATAAAGGAACCAAGTGGTAGAAAATTATCATGACACCTTCTTAGCAATATCAAGGTAGATTAACAGTTTTGGAAAACATAGTCTTACTACTGAAAATTGAAAACTGTTCTCTATACAACAGGACAATTATGTGATACTGGTAATTGTTTTGAGTCAGTTTCCTTAGAAGCAGAGTAAGAGATGAGGATCTTATACAAGTGATTTTTTGAGGAACAGCTCTTATGAAAAACCTACAAGGGTGAGAGAGGAGCAAGATAGTTTAGGGCAGTGGTCGGCAAACTCATTAGTCAACAGAGCCAAATATCAACAGTACAACGATTGAAATTTCTTTTGAGAGCCAAATTTTTAAAACTTAAACTATATAGGTAGGTACATTGTTATTAACTTAATTAGGGTACTCCTAAGGCTTAGGAAGAGCCACACTCAAGGAGCCAAAGAGCCGCATGTGGCTCGTGAGCCGCAGTTTGCCAACCATGGGTTTAGGGGAAAAACTTGGCAAGGATGGGCTTTTAGGAGAAGTTTAGCCTTTGGATGTGGTAGGGTGTTCTGGAGCTTAGATAGCATCATGGAAACTGTCTTGCCTAGAAGCAAGAGGGCTGGGCTGTTCCACCCCTGCCTCATCAATCTGTGGCTACAGCCTTCCAGGCATCTCCTGGTAAAGTAGGCTCCCAGCAAACAAGGGCAGGCCTCCAGAGAAAGATGCAAATGTGTACCTTTAACAGCTAATACCTACACAGCCAGGTAAGCAAAACCTGCAAGGGGTGGGGTACTAGTATGTGGGGAGTGGCGGTGGTGAAATGGTGGTTACCAATGACAGTATCCGCTACAGCTATCATGTGAAAGATTCAGATAAATTATTCTCTTTATTTGTAGTATTTTTATTTTGTGTCATTTTCTTTATGGTTGACACTATTACAGATGTCCTCCATTTTCTCGCTCTTTGCGCATCTCCACCCAGCCCCCACCATCCCTCCCTTGGCCTTCACCACACTGTTGTCTGTGTCCATGAGCTATGAATATGTATTCTTTGGCTAATCTTTTCACCTTCTTTTATCCAGTTCCTCCCACACCCCTACCTGCTGACATCTGTCAGTCTGATGCATGTATCCATGCCTTTGGTTCTATATTGTTCGTCAGTTTATTTTGTTCATTAGATTCTACATATAAGTGATATCAAATGGTATTTGTTTTTCTCTGGCTTATTTCACTTAGCATAATAATCTCCAGGCACATCCATGCTGTCCCAAAGGGTAAGAGTTCCTTCTTTTTTACAGCCACATAGTATTCATTGTGTATATTTACCACAGCTTTTTTATCCACTCATTTGCTGATGGGGAACTTGGCTGTTTCCAGATCTTGGTTACTATAAATAACACACTTAGCATAATAATCTCCAGGCACATCCATGCTGTCCCAAAGGGTAAGAGTTCCTTCTTTTTTACAGCCACATAGTATTCATTGTGTATATTTACCGCAGCTTTTTTATCCACTCATCTGCTGATGGGGAACTTGGCTGTTTCCAGATCTTTGTTACTATAAATAACACTGTTATGAACATAAGTGTGCATATATTCTTTCTGATTGGTGGTTTGGAATTCTTAGGATATATTCCCAGAAGTGGGATTGCTGGGTCAAAAGGCAGTTCCATTTTTAATTTTTTGAGGAAACTCCATGCTGTTTTCCACAGTGGCTGCTCCAGTCTGCATTACCACCAGCAGTGCAATAGGGGTCACTTTTCTCCACATCCTCACCAACACTTGTTTGTTGATTTATTGGTGGTAGCCATTCTGGCAGGTGTGAGGTGATACCTCATTTTAACTTTTATTTGCATCTCTCTGAAGATTAGTGACGTTGAACATTTTTTCCTGTCTATTGATCATCTATCTGTCCTCTTTGGAGAAGTGTCTATTCAGTTCCTTTGCCCCTTTTTTAATTGCATTGTCTTCTTGGTGTTGAGTTGTATGAGTTCTTTACATATGTTAGAAATTAATCCCTTATTAGCTGTATCATTGGCAAATATGTTCTCCCATACAGTGGGCTCCCTTTTCATTTTACTGATGGTTTCCTTTGCTGTGCAGAAGCTTTTGATGTTATCCTATTTGTTTGTTTTTTTCCAGTTTCCTTCGCACTGGACAATATATCAGCAAAAGTATTATTAGGATGTCTGATATTTTACTGCCTATGTTTTCTTCTAGGATTTTTATGGTCTTACAATTTAAATTTAAGTTTTTATCCATTTTGAGTTTATTCTTGTGTATGGTGTAGGTTGATGGTCTAGTTCAGTGATGGCGAACCTTTTGAGCTCGGCGTGTCAGCATTTTGAAAAACCCTAACTTAACTCTGGTGCCATGTCAGATATAGAAGTTTTTTGATCTTTGCAACCATAGTAAAACAAAGATTTATATTTTTGATATTTATTTTATATATTTAAATGCCATTTAACAAAGAAAAATCAACCAGAAAAATGAGATCCCGTGTCAGAGGTGACATAGGTTCGCCATCACTGGTCTAGTTTCATTTTTTTGCATGTACCTGTCCAATTTTCACAGCACCATTTATTGAAGAGACTGTTTTTAGTCCATTATATGTTCTTGCCTCCTTTGTCAAATATTAATTGACCATAAAGGCATAGGTTGTGTTCTGGGATCTCTGTTCTACTCTATTGATCTATATGCCTGTTCTTGTGAGAGTACCAAGTGTTTTGATTAAATAGACTATCGTTATTTGTTTCATCTTCAAGTTTGTATTTTCTTATTTAATAAGTAATTTGCAAAGTTTGCTGAATTCTTACTATCTTTTATTGTCTCCAGTGTTTAAACCCATCCTCTTTTCCCCCCATTTCCCCAGGGAAACACTGACAGCTAAGCAATGGGCAAAATGAATTCACAAACTATCATTCCTTTCTTTCAAACAATATTTATTACATGACAGTATAGTATAACACAACAATTTATTTCACTATGTCATATTACACAGGTGAACAAATTTTAATATCAAATACAGAGAAATTTATTCTTTATTTCTCTTAATAAGAATGTATTTCTGCAAGAGAAAAAGCTCTTTAAAATAATCTCCAGCCTGGCTGACGTGGCTCAGTGGTAGAGAATTGGACCATACACTGAAAGGTCACAGGTTTGATTCTTGTTCAGTGCACATGCCTGTGTTTCAGCCTCCATCCCCAGCAGCAGGCATGCAGGAAGCAGCTGATGGATGTTGATGTCATTTTCTCATTGGTGTTTTTATCTCTTTCTCCCTCTCCCTAAAAAAAATAAATAAAAACATATTTTAAAAAATAAAATATCATAATCCACAAAATATTCATGTGCATATTGTATCACTAAGAAAAATTGATATTAATAGTAACAGTTATAGAGGCTATACTATAAATATGGTGTTTTGTTTTATCTTTTACATGTATTATCTTAAATACAGATTATAGTATGAAGATATGTGAGCATGTCAGTTCTACAACCATGAGCTTTTAAATTCAGTCACATTTTTTAAAAAATCTTTACTGTTGAGAGTATTACAGATGTCCCCATCGCGCCCCCCCTTCTCGCCATTGCTCCCCTCCACCCAGGTACCACCCCTCCCTAGGCCTTCACCATCCTATTGTCTGTGTCTATAGGTAATGGATGTATGCATATAAGATCTTTGGTTAATCTTTTCACACCCCCTCTACCCTGTTCCCTCTGAGATGTGTCAGTCTGTTCCATAGCTCCATCTTCTGATTCTATTTTTTAGATTCAATTATTGATAGATATGTATTTATTGCCAGCTTATTGTTCATATTTTCTTCTTTTCTTCTTCTTCTTCTTCTTCTTCTTCTTCTTCTTCTTCCTTATTCTTCCTCTTCCTCTTCCTCTTCTTCTTCCTCTTCTTAAAGAGTATTCTCAACATTTTATGTAGTACTGATTTGGTGGTGATAAACTCCTTTAGCTTTTTCTTGTCTATGAAGCTCTTTATCTGACCTTCAATTCTAAATAATAGCTTTGCTAGGTAGAGTAATCTTAGTTGTAGGTCCTTGCTAAACAGCACTTTGAATATTTCTCGCCACTCCCTTCTGCCCTGCAAAGTTTCTGTGAGAAATCAGTTGACAGTCCTATGGGCATCCCTTGTAGATACCTAATACTTTTCTCTTGATGCTTTTAATATTTTCTCTTTGTCTTTTGCCCTTGGCATTTTAATTATGATGTGTCTTGGTGTGGGCCTCTTTGGATTCCACCTATTTGGGACTTTTTGCTCTTCCTGGAATTATAAGTCTTTTTCTTTCACCAGGTAGGGGAGTTTTCTGTCATTATTTCTTCAAATAGGTTCTCAATATCTTGCTCTCTCTCTTTTCCTTCTGGAACCCCTATAATGCAAATGTTGGTATGCTTAAAGTTGTCCCGGAGGCTCCTTACACTGTCTTCATATGTTTGAATTTTTTTTTCTTTTTGCTCTTCTGATTGGGTGTTTTTTGCTTCCTCATATTCCACATTATTGATTTGATTCTCAGAATCTTCTATTCTACTATCTAATCTTTGCAAATTAGCCTTTATTTCAGTTAGTGTATGCTTAATTTCTGACAGGTCCTTTTTTATGTCTTTGAAATTCTCAGTAAGACTCTTATAGGTCTCACTAAGTCCCTTGAAGCTCTCATTAAGTCCCATGAAGCCCTCATTAAGATCATTGAGCAACCTTAAAACCATTGTTTTGAACTCTGTATTCAGTATTTTGCTTGCTTCCATTTCTTTCATTTGTGACATGTTTCTTTGTCTCCTGTGTTTGTTTCTATGTATTAGATAGACCCCTGTGTTTGTTTCTATGTATTAGATAGATCTGCTATCTTCTGGACTTGGTAGAGTGGCCTTGTATAGTAGGTGTCCTGTAGGACCCAGTGGCTCAGCCTCCCCAGTCACCTGAGCTGGGCTGTGTGCACAGTCTTGTAGTTGAGCCTTGATTACTGTCAGTATCACTGGGAAAAATTGACCTCCAGGCCAATTGGCTGTGAGGAACAGCTGCAACTACAGAAGAAGAGCTGATGTGCAGGAGACACCCCTATGGAGTAGGACTTGCTTCAGTGGGGCTTAAGTGTGTCATTTGTGGATGTGTAGAGTTGTAATCTGGTATGGACTGAAGCTATCCACCAGATGCACTGGTTCTGGGGCCTCCCAAAAGGTATAAAGTCAGCCACTGACTGGGGCCAAGCAGCAAGAACTACAGAGAGATCTGCAGATGGCTGCTACTTGTATTGGGCTTTGAAGTGCCCAGGCAAGGCCCAGCTGTGAAAGGCAGGCTGCTGGTGCTAGTGCTGGGTCTTGTTTGAGAGATTTTAGCAAAGTCTAAAGCCTAAGCAGGGACAGGACATTCATATGGAAAGCCGCTGCAAACAGCTTGGATGGTCATGCAAATTGGATGGGGCGGAGTCTCTGGGCAAAGTAAACTGTGTAGGCCATGCTGATGGAAACTCAGATATGGCTGCCAGTCAGCTACATAACAGGGAGGTCCCAACACAGGAACAATGACCCCTGTGAGCACGTCCATCTGGGAGAAAGCCACCCCCATGTTTCTGTCCCAATGCCAGATAGTCCCATTCCTCCCCATATGTCCCTGGATCCCCCAAAGTCATCACATGGTTCTGGAGTTCAGTGGAAGTGAAACTGTGTAAGTTCATGTGCTGGCCCTTTAAAAGGAACTGCTGGGTTTCCAGCAGCCTCCGTGTCACTCAGCCACAATCCTCGCTGGTTTTTATAGCCTGAAGTTATGGGGACTTCTCTTCCCAGCTCTGGAACCATGGGCTGGAGTTCTGGTGTGGGGCTGGGTCCCCTGGTTCCTCATGGGAGGCCCATGCAGCCTAGATATCTCTCCTGATTGAAAAAAAGCCACTTGTGGGTGTCAAACCAGCCCATTCCACACCTCCACCTTTCCTACCAGTCTCAATGTACTTTCATTACTTCTCTAGTTGTAGGACTTCCATTCAGCCAGATTTCAGGTGGTTCTAAATGATGATTTTTTTGTGTGTGTGTGTTTTAGTTGTAATTTTGATGTGGTTGTGGGAGGCAGTGAGTATTGGTGTTTACTTATGCTGCCATCTTGGTTTCTTCCAGGGCCATATTTTATGCATAATTTTATACCATAAAAAACAGAGAAGTAGTCAGTAAATACTTTTTTGCTATATTATGACAAGATAAAAAAAATTAACCAACCCAATTTGCTCTGTAATTTGGTTTCTGCAAATTGCCACCAACTGCCCTATTTAAAATAAATCTTTGAACTGGACACCAGTGTGTCTGATGGATATTTTGAAACCATTGTGGAGATCTAACAGCCTATATTTGGTGGCACAGGTGAAACTGATGCTTTTCAGAAAAAGCATGAGGAGAGAGCATCTCAGTGGGAGAGTCACTTCTTTTATAATACATCAAGGGTGAGGAAAATTTTTGATGTTATTTCGCTTATGAGATGAAGAATTCCAATTAGGA
>NW_005372006.1:1007850-1012802 GCF_000412655.1 Myotis brandtii | reverse complement strand
GAGAAAGAGGAATTTTTTTAGATCTTCCCATGAGGATATGTTTTTATTGACTTTAGAGAGAGAGGAAAGGGAGAGGGAGAGAGAGAGAGAAACATCAGTCAGTTGCTTCCTATACATGCCTTGACGGGATGGAACCTGCAACCTTTTTGGTGTATGTGATGACACTTCAACCAACTGAGCCACTCAACCAGAGCCATGGAAGAATTTTGACCTTACGCTCCAAGAGACCTTACAGCTTCTGTTCTCACCCTCTTGAACCATCACATTGAGACTACTATTTAAAGAAGCCTTGCTCTAGCTATTTTTGCTCAGTGGATAAAGTTTTGGCCTGTGGACTGAAGGGTCCCATGTTCGATTCCAGTCACGGTCACATGCCTGGGTTGCAGCCTCAATACCCAGTAGGAGGCATGCAGGAGGCAGCCAATCAATGATTCTCTCTCATCATTGATGTTTCTATCTCTCTCTCCCTCTCCCTTCCTCTCTGAAATCGATAAATACATATTAAAAAAAAAGAAAAAGAAGAAGAAGCCTGATTTAGCCAAGTAGAGGCCGAAAGCCCTCATGGAGCAAATAGAACCCTCCCCTCTGAAGCCCCTAGACCAGTGGTCGGCAAACTGAGGCCCCTTGAGTGTGGCTCTTCCACAAAATACCACGTGCAGGCGCACATGTACAGTGCGATTGAAACTTCGTGGCCACACTCAAGGGGCCAAAGAGCTGCATGTGGCTCACGAGCCGCAGTTTGCCGACCACTGCCCTAGACCAAATAGCTGGCAGCCAACATTAATCACCAGAAACATAACCACCTTATAGCATCCATCCCAGCTGAGGCTCCAGATGATTGCAGTCACATGAATAACTCAGGTGGGAAAAGCAGAACTGCCCAAGTGAACCCAGCCCAAAGTGGGAACCCACAGAATCAAGGTGAAATAAATTAAGATGGTAAACTTTGAGGTGGTTTGCTACATATCATTAGATAATAGATAGCAATAGTTAATAGATAATACACATGGTTTTCCAAAGAGACAGCTTAGTTTATATTGTTTTAAGTCAAATCTGTAAATGTATTGTTCTTTTTGAACCTATAGTGTTATTTATTTTTGTTTCACATTCATATCTAACATTTGTGCAACATCATAAAGTTCAGAATATCTTTTTTCATCTATTCCTTTGATCCTTACATCCACTCTGTAGGAAGCAGACGGAGCAGGTGTTATAATCATCCTCATTATCTGGATGAGGATACTGAGCTCAGAGAGAGCACCTAATCCTCTCAAGGGTACCTGGTAGCAGAGCTCAAGGCCAGGATCAAAACCCAGCACTGTTCATTCTGGGCTGTGCTGTCTCACGGCTTCCCCTGCTGCAATGAAATCTCATTTTTAACATCAGCAGGATTGGATTAAATCTAGGCTTGCATTCAACGAATCCTTGATTCTGAGTTTTTAAGAGACCCAGTCTAATGGCTTTTTAAAACCTTTCAGAGCCATGTTCATTTTAAGTAAAATTTCACTCTGAAGTTTCTGATTCATTGTCAACCAAATTTTTATTTACTAATAGTTCTTTGATGTTCCATAGCCCCTTTGAACCATTTTATAGACCATTTATACCTTTTATCTTTGAATCACCCAGTCACATCTTGCCAAGGAACTCAAAATTACAATTCACACTTTTTGTATTGGGTTCAAAAAGCAATGTATTTGTAAGTTGAGCCATTGTTGCTCCTGTCACTGAAGGAACTTCTCTACTGTACCCTTGGCAAACTGCCCCTCTCCTTGCCACCCAGGAGGGTATTGACCTCATGTAAACTTTATTACTATCTCGAATTACTATAGTTCAAAATGGGCCTTTGGGGGCTTGTTTTGGATTCTAATAAGTGGTCACATAACTGTGAGGACAGAAATCATCATAAACACCAATTTTGGGAAAGACATGTTAGGAACAAGATCTTAAGTAAAACTCGTTGGGCCAGCAATGCAATATTTAGAAAAAGGAGAAAAAAAAAAGAAAAATCTTGTATTATTTTTTTTTGAAAGCATTGCCATGGCTTAATTTATAGGTGATATATCCTAAATGTTCCATTGAAATGGCAAGGCTGGTTTCTTTCATCTATCCAAAATTAGCACAACCAACTGATTTAACATCTACCACGTACCTGGAATGGTTCTTGTGGCATGTTATCTGTTTAATCCTCTCAATAATCCACTAAGTAGATAGGTCTCTGTTATTCTGTTTACAGTCAAGAAATGCTAATGGCTAAATTTACATTCTATCTAGTACCCTATGATGCATATGGAAATTAGTTCACTTATGTGAATTAATGGAAATCAGCGAATCTCTATATCTTATTTAACTTATATGTAAAAGGACATATCAATTTATGTACAATGCATAAAATAATTTATGTGAGAGCAAATTCTAACCTATACTATGTTATTCATATAGCTGTCATCATTCGATTTTTTCCAAAGAAATATTAGTCAGAATAATTCTTAGTATTTTTGAAATCAAACTCTATGCTTCCAATTGAGTGTTTAAAACATACCAGGAATAAACAAAAACTAAGCCCTGGAAGGTGTTCTCAGTGGTTAGATCGTGGGCTGGGGCACTGAAAGGTCAGTTGTGGGTTCAATTCCTGGTCAAGGACACATCCCGGGTTGCAGGCAGTCAGGGTGTGTGCAGGAGACTAATCAATGTGTCTCACATCGAAGTTTCTCTCTCTCTCCCCTTCCTCCCTCCTTTCCACTCTCTCTAAAAATTAATGGAAAAAAATATCTTCAGATGAGGATTAACAAAATAATAATAACAACAATAACAAAAAGAAAGAAAAAGACCTATTAGGGAAGCACACAGTGTATTCCCACATTGAGGATGCCCAGGAAGATGCTCATCCTGCCTCAGGGCAACCTCTCCCTGCAGTTTCCCCCCTCTACTCCCACCTCTTCTGTATTGAAGAAGAATGTCACATCCCACAAAGTAATTGATTCCTATACTGAGGAGTCTTGTCTTAATTACTATTAGAAAGTGGGAAGCCAATTAAATCACAACATGAGGAGAAACCATATTGTCTGTTTAGAATATTCTAAAATCTTTGTTAGAAGTAATAAAGATAATTATTATTAATGTTAAGTGTTAATTCACTAATCATGTAAAATATGTATTACCTGTCTATATCTCTATTTTCCAGTTGTGGAAATTGAGACAAAAAGACATTAAGTCACACAGCTAATACATGATAGAGTCAAACATAGATAATCTGGTACCAGAAACTTAATTATTCACTTCTTTGCTCTTTATCAATCAAAGGCTCTTATGAAAGCAGATATAAAGTTATATCTAAGGCATTTTGCAAATCATAATGTATCATATCAACGAAAGCAATTGTTTTGGATACCAACAAAGCTATTATTTTGGCTAAGGAGTAAAAATGTCAATAAATGATTTTAAAAATAGCCTGGCTGGTGTGGCTCAGTGGCTGAACATTGACCTATGAACCACGAATCACTGTTCAATTCCCAGTCAGAGCACATGCCCGAGTTATGGGCTTGATCCCCTGCAGCAGGAGTGGGGGCGGGGGTTACAGGAGGCAGCGAATCAATGATTCTCTGTCATCATTGATGTTTGTATCTCTCTCTCCCTCTCCCTTCCTCTCTGAAATCAATAAAACATATATTTTAAAAATATATATAGGTACCAATTTGCAAACAGTGTAATCTATTGTCCCTGGAATTACCTGTTCATCTAACTAAAAAACAAACAAAAAAAAAAACAAAAACATACAAACAAAAAACAGGAAAAACGAAAGAAAGAAAAGAAAAAGTATAAGAGCACTGACTTCTACAATATTTTAGGCATAATTGTCTTTGCTCTCTTTTCTCCTTTCCCCAAGTATTTATTAAATGCTTAGTAGACATTTATGAGATTAATTGCAGGGCTAATTTAGATGGTGTTACTTTGAAGACAAAACTTAAGCATATACCTGAGAATAATTTATCTTTCTCATCTCCACTTATTATAATAGTTTTCTTTGTCTCTATGTGTCTTGTTTTATAGGATGTACTTTTTAGAATGTTAGACTACCACCATCTATAAAAAGACCATTCCACCAGCAACAACTTCACTGAGTCTGGATCAAATAGCAGTTGGATTTAATAAGTCCATAAATAACACAGGAAACAAATATTAATGGAGTCACTTCTAAAACTTTATGGCCCAATAAAACTGTGTTTCCAGAGGAATAATATACTTGAATATTCAAAAGAGCTCTGGGTGTGCAAGCTAATATAGTGCAAAATATTTTAGCTTTTGAAATGAACAGAACTAACATTCTTTTTAAAAAAGATGTTTCTATTGATTTCAAAGAGGAATGGAGAGGGGGAGAGAGTTAGAAACATCAATGATAAGAGAGAATCATCAATTGGCTTCTTCCTGCAAGTCTCCTACTGAAGATTGAGCTCACAACCCAGGCATGTGACCTGACTGGGAATCGGGAATTAAACAGAATCAGGAATTGAATCAAACCGTGACCTCCTAGTTTACGAGTCAACACTCAAGCACTAAACCGCGGCTCGTGAGCCACATGTGGCTCTTTCGCCCCTTGAATGTGACTCTTCCACAAAATACCACGTGCGGGTGTGCACGTTCAGTGCAATTGAAACTTCGTGGCCCATGCGTAGAAGTCGGTTTTCGGCCTGGGCGAGTCTATTTTGAAGAAGTGGCATTAGAAGAAGTGGGGGGTGTCAGTCAGTCAGGCGACAGGAGACGCGGCGCAGGCGGGCCCCCAGGATACGCAGTGCAGGGGAGGCACGCGATTCATGCACGAGTTGAGTGAGCCAGTCAGTCAGCAGTCTCATGTGCAGTGGTTAGTGCTAGTCGCGTCCGCAAATCGCAGGCTGGTGACAAAAGTACCCACTTGAAGCATAAAGTTACCTGTATTTTTCCAACCAGCTGCAAATCCT
>NW_005372006.1:1001266-1007707 GCF_000412655.1 Myotis brandtii | reverse complement strand
TCAAAAGAAATTTCAATCGTTGTACTGTTGATATTTGGTTCTGTTGACTAATGAGTTTGCCGACCACTGCATTAAACCATGCTGGCCCGGCAGAACTAGCATTCTGGACTCCACCACAAATCACCTATCTGACCTTAGATAAATTATTAATCAATCAACCTCACTTTCTTTATCAGAAAAAAATGAAATTTATGAAAATATACCTTGAAGTTTTTTAGGGAAAACCACAAAGATATGAAACATTTCCAACAAAATGACCTTCACATTGCAGGTGTTCAATAATTTTTAGTCTCCTTGTCTCTTTCTACTGATCACCTTCTCCTTTTCTTTCTCTCTTTTTTTTCAGAAAAAAATGAAATTTATGAAAATATACCTTGAAGATTTTTAGGGGAAAACCACAAAGATATGAAATATTTCCAACAAAATGACCTTCACATTGCAGGTGTTTAATAATTTTTAGTCTCCTTGTCTCTTTCTACTGATAACCTTCTCCTTTTCTTTCTCTTTTTTTTAAAATCTATTCATCAACTGTGTCAATGAAAACACAAATACAGATTTTTAGCTATAAGGTATGTGTAATTGTATAACATCTTTCAGGTGAGATTTTAAAAAATAGATTAATCATGCTGCTGGTTTCAATAGATGCCTTGTAAAAACTAAATTGGGCTTTCCTGACTTTCTTCGGATCTCTATTTCTATACAAATTACAAAGGTTTTCTATAAAACAGAAAATAAACATTTGTACAATTCAAGAATTATAGAATTGGAACATTTAAGAAGAAAGAGAGAAACATTTATTCAAACAATCAAAAAATTATGAGTGATTATATTGTGCCAAGTGAAGAGGTCCCTTAATCTGTGAGCTTTATGTTCTAGTGCATAAAGGACACAATGTACAGTTTTACTTAGCTCTTGTGCACAAGAAATGACTGATAAAGATTGGGTGGTGAAAGAAGATGTATCCAAGAAGGTTTCATTCAGCAAACACTTAACCAGGGGAAGGAATCAGCTGTAAGGAAGGCAGGAAGAAAAATCATAAACAGGAAAAAGCAAGTATAAAGATATTAGGAGGGAACAATCTTGGTTTGCTTGGGGAAAACCAAGAAGGTCAGTCAAGAAGAGAAAATTGTAAGATATGAAGTCAGAAAGGAAAGCAGAAACAAATTGTGATGTGTTTTTTAGACAATGATTGGTAGTTTTTTATTTTATTTGTGATAGGAAGCCACTGGAGAATTTTGAGCAGAAAAGTGACGGATCTCATTTATACATTTAAAAGGCAACTCTGGCTGCTATGTGGAAAATAGATAGTTAGTGGGCACAAATGGAGGGAGGGAGGTCTGTTAGTGGACTGTTGCTGTATTAAAAATGAATAGGAGAAGGTTTAGATAAATGTGGTAGCAGTGAAAATGAGAAGTGGTCAGATTTAGATAAAGGCCATGGAGCATGATTATGGATTAAAGAGAGGAGTCAGGGAACTCAAAACTCTGATGGTGACTTATCAGAGTTCAGAGTGTAATTCTCTTCCCCTTTCAAGTGGTTGCTAAGTGTTAGACTTTTGCATTTCATCAGCTTTTTCTGAAGGAATCCACTTGGGACTTTGATGTCCTGACCTTCTTTTAAGGCTAAGAACATGTCTCTGTTCTTTCATGGATAGTAGTTACACAATAAGTAAGCCTTTTGAGGGGATCAGTCATTTGAGTAATGGGGAGTGGGGTCACCTTGGTGGGGTAATTAGATAATTTCAAAGTTCAACTGACTTGGGGTTTTGATCATGACCCACATTGCTGTCTAGACTTTAACTCCCACATTTTGACTTGCGACCTGAGCTAGAATGAAGACAGGCAACCTAAAAAGTGGCAGGAGGCAGCTGCAGGCAGCTACAGGACCATTTACAATGGTGCAGCGTTTGACATACCATTGGAGGCTGTCCTACAATAGCCTCTAAAAGAACCAGGCTGTCTGAACCCCTGGTAATAGGATTGTTCACCTTTATACCCAGAAAGTTGGCATACTGTGATGAAAAAATTAGGGGAAAGAAAACTTGAGGAGGTCTGAAGAACTTAGTTTTCAACTTGGTAAAGTGAACGTGACAATTATACATTCAAGAAGAGATGCTGTGAAATAGTCAATCAGATGCATGGCTCTTGAGTTTGAGGGAATTAGTCAAGGATGACGACACAGATTTGTTGGTCAGCAACATGTAGATGGTTTTTAACACCACGGGCCTGGACAATTCATCTAAGACAGGAAACAGGTCCCTTCACCCGCTCTGCCTCTGCCATCTGAAGATAGAGCGTTCCTATGAAACCTTTCCTAAGCCGAAATGAAGTAAAGTGAAGAAGCAATTCCCATTAATGCATATGGAAAAAAATTTGAGTGTTCTCAGACCCTAAATTCAAAATACATACAATGTATTAATTTTGTTCTCCACAATCAAAATGCTTAATTATATCCAGTTTTACATTAAGCATAACACCCTTACAAACTCTCTTAGGCCACTCTGATACCTTAGGACACATCTTGCTAACGGATGCACAAAAGAAAATGAGATAAAGCCTGGATGCTCCCAGATTCAGCTCAGAGCTCTGGGGCTGAGGCTGACATGCTGAGTGTCCTTCCCATTCTATCCCTGAATGCTTGCTGCAAAACAAACGCTGTATGCTATTTTTGTTTTCCTCCTGTTTTTGTAAAAGAGAAAATCCTCTTTGGATTTCTTTCCATTAGCAAAAAGAGGTACTATTTTAGGTCTTTGGTAAGAGCAAAGTGGGAATGTGAACTTTTGAAAAGCAGAGGGTACCTGTACAGCTATAGCTGGGATGGGATGCAGGTCAGAGACTGAACACAGGAACACTTTCGTATTTATCAATTGCAAGAGGAGTCAACAGGAAGGTGTGAGTAGTATCTATAGAACCATGGAGATAGAAGGAAAACCAGGCAAAACTGAAAGACAATTAGTTCTAATTCAGAGATAAATCAATTGGTAAAAAAAATTCTGAATACACTCTCAACAGAATCCCAAGAAAATGTCAGCTCATCAGTATTGAAGGTTGGTATTGTGATAGAACCAGTGCTGATCTTTCAAAGATTTTGAAAGATGAAAACTATTTTAGCGATAAATTGTGATGAGTATTATTTTCCTTGAAAAGTTTAGGAGGGAAAAAACCTGGAATTCCGAAAAGAACTGGTAAAGGAAAAGAAGGAGGGCTAAGGGAAGGCGAAGTCAGAGAGAGGTGCTTTGCAGACTTCGCCTCAGATATTTCCCGTCTCATCCACACTAATGTCTTTCTTCTCCGCCCCCCCCCACCTTTTTTTTTTATTACTCAAAAATAGCTTCATTCTTGCTGTAACCGGTTTGGTTCAGTGGATAGAGCGTTGGCCTGCGGACTGAAAGGTCCCAGGTTCGATTCCGGTCAAGGGCATGTACCTTGGTTGCGGGCACATCCCTAGTAGGAGGTGTGCAGGAGGCAGCTGATCGATGTGTCTCTCTCATCGATGTTTCTAACTCTCTATATCTCTCCCTTCCTCTCTGTAAAAAATCAATAAAATGTAAAAAAAATAGCTTCATTCTTTTAAATTTAGCTTTTTGACTCTGTGCTTGTGCCTTCAATAATTTCACAATGATTTTCTGCTCCTCAACAAGGAATGCATGCTTGGTCCTGTCAGGGACATTTTCAGCAACATGGATTCATCACAGGCCCTGCTGACATGTTTTTGTTTTTGTTTGTTTGTTTGTTTGTTTTCAACCACCTCATTAGAACTTTGGGTCTCACAGCAGAACTCCACAAAGTTGCCTGGGCAGGAGCAATGTGTAGATTTTTGTGCTTTCCCAACCTTCTTGGTATAAAGGTGAACAATTCTATCACCAGGGGTTCAGACAGCCCGGTCCTGTTAGTTAGAGGCTATTGTAGGACAGCCTCCAATGATATGTCAAACGCTGGACCATTGTGAGTGCCTGAAGTCACTGTCCCCAGAAGGGCTCATACACACTAATGTTCAAAGGAGAATCCAAGCAGAGAAAAGGAATATGCATACAGCTTTCCATCCCTCTCAGTTGCATATTGAAACCCCTATTGCTACTGCCTGTAGCTGCCTCCTGCCACTTTTCAGGTTACCTGTCTTCATTCTGGTTTAGGTCCCAAGCCAAAATGTGGGAGTTAAAGTCTAGACAGCAATGTGGGTCATGATCAAAACCCCAAGTCAGTTGAACTTTGAAATTATCTAATTACCCCACCAAGGTGACCCCACTCCCCATTACTCAAATGACTGATCCCCTCAAAAGGCTTACTTATTGTGTAACTACTATCCATGAAAGAACAGAGACATGTTCTTAGCCTTAAAAGAAGGTCAGGACATCAAAGTCCCAAGTGGATTCCTTCAGAAAAAGCTGATGAAATGCAAAAGTCTAACACTTAGCAACCACTTGAAAGAGGAAGAGAATTACACTATGAACTCTGATAAGTATAATTAAGAAAATTTTAGATTGAACTAGACAACAAAGCACAGACTTTGGAGTCAGTCAGATATTGGTTCTATTTCTAGCACAATTTTCTGCATAAGGTTATCGACCTTATGCAAACTGTATGACTTTCATATACCTCAATTTCCTGTTCTGAAATGGCATTATAACATGTACCTAAGAGATGGCTGTGAAAAGTAGATAACATAATGCCCTTCCAGGTATTTCTCTTCTCTGACTCCAGCAGCACATCTGAGTAAATCATGTTCTTTCCCCGATTTTCTTAAACACCTTTGTTCCCTTGTCTCCTCTCCCTATAACACCCAGAAAACACAACTGCTCTGCTTAACAATGACATTCCTTTACAAAATCATTTTCCAAATTTTCCCACTCCTTTCTACCTTCTACTCAGGCTGTTCTGGTCAAGTCAGTCCCATCTTTATATCCCACGTCTCACTGCTCAGTCCTGCTCCATACTCTCACCTGCATTGCTCCGCAGCTACCATAATGTTCTGGCCTTTCTCTCCTTCCCTTTGTACATCCAATCACTATTCATCTTCAAAACATAGTTCGGCTAAATGCAATGTGGTGTCCTGAATTGGGTCCCAGAGCAAAAAAAGGGACAGTGATGGACTAACTGGGGAAATGTCAATAAAGCAATGTTAGTTTTGGTTTTCACAAATGTACCCTAATGTAAGATGTTAACGGTGGGGGAAACTAGGTGAAGGGTGTAATGGAACTCTGCATTATCTTTTTAGCTTTTTTGTAAAACTGAAATTATTCCAAAATAAAAGGTCTATTTAAAAAAATCAAGCCCAAACATTTCTTGAAGACTTCCTTGCTTATGACCCTCTTTGCAGCCCTCCTCCCCCCAGTCCTTTGCTAACGTGTGACTTTGGGTGCACTACTTAACTATCCTGTGCTTTAGTTTCTTCATCTGTAAAATGCTGGGAATGAGCATAAACCACAATTAAGAGAAAGCCCAGGTAGTGCTATCATATTTTGTGCATGTTTGTGGGGGTGGAGTGTGTGTGTGTGTGTGTGTGTGTGTGTGTGTGTGTGTGTTGGGGGTCAGGGGAGTACATGGAGGAGATTCACACTCAAGCTGTCTAGTTCAAAAGTCTCTGCTCTTAAACATTAAGCTGTGTTGCTTGTGGAAACATTCTGGAATGTTTTGTTGTAAACATTTATATAGTGTGCATAGAGAAAAACTAGAAGGAAACTTTAAACAGCAGGGGTTGTCTCTGAACTATGCAATCATAAATTATTTTATTATTTTATTTTTCTTCATTTTACAAATGTTCTAAAAGAAATTATATATATATATATATATCATGTAGTGAGGAACAAATAATTATGCACACCAGACTCAGTAGTGGTAACTTCTGGAGACAGAGTGATAGAAATGAAACTTGGGTAAGGGTTAAAGGAGACCCTCATTTACCAGTAGTTCTTAAAATCAGAAGCAAATAGCATATAATACTAAAAGGCGTTACTTCTGACCTATAGACAGGGCAAAATTTAGGGGACATAAGCAAAAAATGTTTTTGTTTTTTTTTTTTGGTGCCACCCTCTCCCTATTCGATTTTTAAAATATATATCTACACTAATAAAAGAGAAACATGGTAATTGGGGTACGACCGCTACCCTTTTCATTGGCTAATCAGTGAGTATATGCAAATTAACTGTCAGCCAAGATGGCAGCCGGCAGCCAGGCACTGAAGCGAGCAGGGAGGCTTGCTTGCTGCAGATTCCAACGTTCTCCGCCTAACTTGCCAGCCTCTCAGTTGCAACTCTAAGCAACTATATACTATGTTGCAAATAAGAAGCTAAACAAAACCCCAGAAAAGGGCTTCCATTCAGCCGGGCTCAGACCTCAACATTGTATCTATGTTTTCAGCAGCAAGGCCCCAGAGCTAAAGCTGGCCAAAAAAAAAAAAAAAAAGAGAGAAGAAAACAAGGAGCGGTTGGAAGCTTTAGTCACT
>NW_005372006.1:994917-1000349 GCF_000412655.1 Myotis brandtii | reverse complement strand
AGGCCGGGCTGGGGGACCCCCTCCCCCCGCCCCCCGAGTGCACAAATTTTTGTGCACCGGGCCTCTAGTATATATATATATTGATTTCAGAGAGAAAGGGAGAGGGAGAGAGAGAGAGAGAAACATCAATGATGAGAGAGAATTATTGAGCGGCTGCCTCCTGCATGGCCCACCTGGGCATCGAGCCTGCAACCTGGGCATGTGCCCTTGACCAGAATCAAATCTAGGACCTTTCAGACCACAGGCCAACAATCTATCCACTGAGCCAAGACAGCAAGGGCCAGTTTATTTTTTTAAGTAAAGTAAAAATATATTAGTCCATCCAATTTTTGACTGTTCACATAGTAAATGATTTTAGTACCTGTTTGAAAATATCAAATTATTTCAAAGAAATTTTTCACAGTTGCATGCACTGTACTTAGTAGGCTTCATTCAGTGTTTTATCTGCCTACACAGGACTGTGTCTTTATTGGGCTTCCAAATTGTTAAAACACATAGTCCCTAATAAACTAAACTGGCAGCAGGAAATAAATGGATTTCAATATATCTTTGGGAGTAAAATCTTACACTCACAGTTGCTCAAAAACTTTCAAAAGCTTTATTGAAGAAAATACTATCTATGGAAATTGCCTAGATCAGTGGTTGGCAAACTGCGGCTTGTGAGCCACATGCAGCATTTTGGCCCCTTGAGTGTGGCCACAAAGTTTCAATCCACTGTACGTGCGCGCCCGCACATGGTATTTTGTGGAAGAGCCACACTCAAGGGGCCGCAGTTTGCCGACCACTGGCCTAGATACTCAGTGATCTACCCTAGAACTAAATCTGTCTATACTGAGGCAAGAAGTGTTTTTACTCATTTGCCTTTTAGCACGAACCATTAGCTATATCAAGGGGTATTGTGGAAAGCAACTCATCACTGTTAATATTATAAGATTGCTTTTGAAAGTATTGATCATTATAATCCACATACAATCCTAGAGAACTTTTACTCTGACCTTACTATCAGGATATTTCCTGAACATTATTTTGCTTTTACCTTATAAACTATGAATTCTGTATTTGGTTGTGCATTATTTTCTTGTTTGGTTACTAAAAAATCTTGAAGTCAATTTTGTGGCCTGAAAAATAAACTAGAATAAGATCTACACGGCATTAACATTGGCAAAAAAATTCTTAAACAGGATACAAAAAGCATAGTGACTTAAAAGATAAGACTGATAAATTCGCCCTCATTTTGATGAACTTCTTGTTCATCAAAAAATGCCATTAAAAGAATGGGAAGACAAGCTGTAAACTGGGAGAAAATTTTTCTAATAGATACATCTAAAAAGCAATCTCATTTATCCATGGACCAGACTCAAAGAGACATTTCACAAAGTAATATGTCAAAATGGACACTAAACATGTGAAAACGTGCTCAACATCATTAGTCATCAGAGAAATGCAAATTAAAAAAATAAGATACTGTGATCCACCCATCAAAATGGCAGACATTAAGATAACTGAAAACACAAAATTTTGGTTAGGATATGGAGTAATGAAAACTCTTTTCTATTGCTAGTTAAAGCAAATTGGTATAAACAACTTTTGAAAAATAATTGGCAAGACCTGCTAAAGCTAAAATATGATACAATAGTTCTACCCCTGGGAATGTACTAAACAAAGCAAATGGCTTTATCCACCAACAGCCATGTACAAAAATATTCGTAACAATTTTATCTGTAATAGCCCAAAATGTTAAACAAATTTTCAACAATAGTAGAATGCATAAGTATATTGTAATGTATTCATATAATAAAATACTACATGATAATGAAAGGAAAGTCCAAACATCTACTAGAAAAATGTAGGTGAATTCACAAACATATTGAGTAAATGCAATCAGACACATATTATTTAATGCTGTTTATATGAAGTCCAAAAACAAGTACAACTAATACATGATAAAGTCAACATATTGGTTACTCTTGGGGAAAGAATGAGGGAGTCATGAAGAATGATGGAAATGGTTTTCAATTTGATCAGGATGATAATACATACATACATACAAGCATACTCATTGAACTGTACATTTAAGATTTTTGTACTTATATGTTATACTTCTTTATTTTCACAAAAGAAACAATTTATGGCCTTCTCTTGAAAAGTTTATATGTTGGTGTAGCATGTATTTAGTCTAATTACCTAAAACTACTGTAGCTCTATTAGACATTTTTGCCCTCATTTTCTTTTCAATTATTTAAAATTTATTTTGAATTATTGTATCTTGCTATTATTTGCATTTTTCTAAGCCACCTGAAATTCTCTTTAGGGCATAGCTTATAAGTAAATACATAAAACTCATTTTAAAAATATTATTTATTTATTTTTATTGATTGATTTTGAGAGAGAGAGAGATCAATTTATTGTTCCACATATTTATGCATTCATTGGTTGAATCTTGTATGTGACCTGATCAGGGATTGAACCCAAAGCCTTGGTGTAAGGGAATGAATGCTCTAACCAACTGAGTACCCAGCCAGGGCCATCAGTACATAAATAAAAGCCCAGGTGTTTCTAAATTGAACATCAGAACACTTAATATCAGATTTTCATTCTGACTCTACTTACTAAGTGTGCAAATAATACTACTAGCAAAGAAATGACTTAAGATATTAACTACTTTTCATGATTATTGAAGGAATCAAATAAAATAGTATAAAAAAATTTACCACACAAATGTAGAGTGATATATAAGTTACATAGTTACATTTAAAGTCAGCCAATATTAATTTAGGAACATGATCTCTGTCAGTAAACAAGAAAACCAACAACCCACCATCAACAAAAACAGTGAGTCTTACAAAGGAACAATTTGTTTTAAGTCTATAATTTCTGTCTTTTCTGAGATTGTTTAGAATTGCTTTAAAAAAAACCAACAACTTGGCATCCTTGTATAAATTCTGTCCAAGTGACCACGAACATGAGTGTGGATGATTGAGAAATTCCTAGTGCTCCCAGCATCCACTTACATGAAGCTATCAGGGGACAGGACCAACTTGCCTGGAATATAAAATTATTCCAATCATACAAAAGGATTTACTAAATGAGGACATAAATATATAACATACTAGTTATCAAGTTAATTTTATTTTTTTATATGTTTTATTGATTTTTTTTACAGAGAGGAAGGGAGAGGGATAGACAGTTAGAAACATCCATGAGAGAGAAACATCGATCAGCTACCTCCTGCACACCCCACACTGGGGATGTGCCTGCAACCAAGGTACATGCCCTTGACCAGTATCGAACCTGGGACCCTTCAGTCCGCAGGTGGATGCTCTATCCACTGAGCCAAACCGGTTAGGGCTCAAGTTAATTTTAAAAGTAAATTTGGTAACATAAAATCCATTTTAGCCACTTTTTAGAGGGGAAAGTAAAAAAGGGTGTGAAATGAATTTAATAGCTGTTTTCATCTCTCATTGTGTAGCTGAGCAGTGTGTAGAGGAAATAATAGATGTTATGAGACCTTCCCAAAGGAGTTTCCAAATATAAATATTCTGACTTTTATGTTTAAGGATGTCAGCTCTACCAGGTGATTTTCTCAAGTTACTTTCCAATTTAACATATTCCTCAACACATTTCAAATAGCTTCTAGTCCTAACATTCCATTGAGATTATTCTCATCAAAACAATCTGTGATTCTCTTGTTGCCAAATTTAATATATAATATGCAAATTCAATATACATTTTTTAGTCTTACCCCATTTGACCTATCAATATTTGACCCTTTCTCCTTGAAAAACTTTCTTTAACTTCTGTGACCTTATACTTTCTTGGTTTGCTTTCTCTCTCTATCAGCTGCTATTCAGTGTGCTTTGTGAACTCTACTTTTGCCCACTGTTTTAAACTTTGGTGACAGCTATATAATATGCAAATTCAATATACATTTTTTAGTCTTACCCCATTTGACCTATCAATATTTGACCCTTTCTCCTTGAAAAACTTTCTTTAACTTCTGTGACCTTATACTTTCTTGGTTTGCTTTCTCTCTCTATCAGCTGCTATTCAGTGTGCTTTGTGAACTCTACTTTTGCCCATTGTTTTAAACTTTGGTGACAGCTCTCTCCTGTGCCCCCTCTAATCTTGCTCCCTAAGCAATCTCATCCAATCATCTGACTTCAAATACAATTTGATATGGTGATGACTATCAAACCTCTAGCTTCAGTCAAGATTTCGTTCCTGGACCCCAAACTCATGTGACTACCTACTGGTCATCTCCACTTAGAGTTCCCTGTGGAGACTTTAAACCAACAGGCCTTAAGTCAACTTTGTCAGCTCTTTCCCCATCCTGATGCCCTCTCAGTAAGCACACTGTCACTCATCAATTTCTTTCTCCCAGACATTCTCCTCTTTCACACAATCAGCAAATCTTGACAAATTTATGTGCTAACAAGCTCTACAACTTGTACAGGTAACAACTTGGACTGTGACTGGCCCCTGTCCAAGGAGGGAGTCAGTCATTGTAAGCCCCAATCTACATGGTGTTGGTCAGTAGCTCTGGTGGCAACCTGGGCTTGTGATTGGTATCTGAAGGGGGAGGGGAAAAATCTCATGGGACTGAAACCCTAACCTGTGAGACCCAATGCTATCTCCAGGTAGATAGTGTCACAATTAAGTTGAATTGTAGGAAATCTTCCTGGTATCAAAGCATTGCTTGTTAGTGTGGGGAAACCTCCACACATATGGAAAATTGGGGTTCAGAATATCCATTCTCATGAAAATATTTTAGTGTTCAAGTGATACATATTTACCTATGTGTGAAAATTGCTTATATATCTTAATTTGGAATGGACCACCTAATAACAAATCCCATTAAAGTAATGATTTTTTTTTCCATTTAATGGTTTTTTGGTTAGCAGCAGGGTTTTTAAGAACAAATGCAAGTTGCTACAAGAGAAGCAATGGTATACTTCTTGCTTTCAGGATAAACTGTAAATTCCTTAACATAACTTGAAAGGAATGTGACCTATCCCCTGCTACATCTGAGACCAATCCCCATTCCACACTTTGACTTTGAGCCATACAGAACTAAAGAAGTCTTGCACCAACCCAGGAACAGCATTCCAAAGTACTGCGTTGGCAGAAGAAGGCTGGCATGATTATGTAAGGGCTCATGTATGGTAGAGGATTCAGGGAAAATAATAAAATACAGTAAATATACATACCACACCAAAGAGAAATTTTAAAAAGGATCTTCTTCTAGAACAGACTAAAGCAACAAATGACTATTCTACTAAACCATTTTTTTTCATCTTTATTGTGCTGCTATTGTGATCTAATGAGGCAAAATATTTTACATATTTTGTTACATTGACTACCTTCATTTAAAGTTTGCAAATCAACCTTTATTGGTTTTAAAATTTAAGTGGACTATGTATAAATGTCAATTT
>NW_005372006.1:990653-994339 GCF_000412655.1 Myotis brandtii | reverse complement strand
AGAGCGTCGGCCTGCAGACTGAAGGGTCCCCAGTTCGATTCCAGTCAAGGGCACATGCCCAGGTTGTGGGCTCAATCCCCAGTAGGGGGCATGCAGGAGGCAACCGATTAATGATTCTCTCTCATCATTGATGTTTCTATCTTTCTCTTCCTCTCCCTTCCTCTCTGAAATCAATAAAAATATTTTTAAAACAATTGCTTAAAAAAAATTCCCCTTAGAGTGGAAAGCCAAGGGAAATCTACCTAATATAAATGGATATGCTTTATTTTATTTATAAAAAGAATTATTTAAGTGTTTTGATCTTAACTGCCATGAACTACTGCCATAAGTTTTACATGCCGCCAGAGTAATCACCCTTAACCAAGGCTCTCTGGTTGAAGCATCTTCCTGAGAAGACAGAGAGAAGCTAGGTAGTCAGGAATTTGGACTATAGGGGAGTGGGGAAGAAGAGGAAGTAAAACTGGGGAACCCAACTAGGCAGAATTGCTAGGGCAACCCAGCTGGAAAGAAGGGAATGCAAAGGAAACAAACTTTAAAATGTATGGATGTTGCTAAGACAATTAGTTTGCAGATAACCAATCACAAGGCAATGAGGCGTATAAACCAGTCCCAAGGATATTGCTAAGGCAGAATTATTTGAAAAGACCAATCAGGAGCTAGCAAGGGTGTATCCACCTCCTAGATTAAAAAGCATGCCACTTCTTCTAACCCTCTCTATTCTCCCTGGTGCACAATGAGAAAGAAGCTCTGGACATTGGCCTGCTCCTGGAACCCCAGCTCTACCTTTTCCAGGACTGGCTTCTCTCAGTAAACTTTGCCTCCATTAACTGTTTTTGCCCCTGAATCCATTCTTCAGTTTCACGAAACAACAAACTTGGACTCAAACCCTACATTTCGGCTTCATTCCCACATTACCTGGCCTTTATACTTTAATCCTTGTTTTCATGGCACTACGGTGCCTATGCCTTTTACTGTAAATTACTTAAAATAATTTGTTGGAAGTAAGTAAATAATAATGTGGATGAAAAGGGGCCACATGCTAACCTGAAAGCTCAGGGAAGGCCTGTGTGATGGCCTTGAAAACTCAAAGACCTAAAGTAATCACATGATGGTCTGAAATTAAAACATTTGAACTAAAGGCAGTTTATGGTGGGTAGTTGTGTCCTAGGTTGGCATCTTTCCTGGGGGGGGGGGGGGGGGGGGGGGGGGGGGGGGGGGGGGGGGGGGGGGGGGAACCTCTGGGATTGGATAAAAAGTGAAATGATAGCCCTGGCTTGTAGGCTCAGTGGATAGAGCGTCAGCCTGCGGACTGAAGCTTCCCGGGTTTGATTCCGGTCAAGGGCATGTGCATGGGTGGAGGGCTCGATCCCCAGTGGGGGACATGCAGGAGGCGGCCAATCCACGATTCTCTCTCATCATTGATGTTTCTATCTCTCTTTCTCTCTCCCTTCCTCTCTGAAATCAAAAAAATATTTTTTTTTAAAAAGTAAAATGATAGACACATACTTTTTTTTTTTTTAAAGATGTATTTTTGTTGATTTCAGAGAGGAAGGGAGAGGGAGGGAGAGAATTATGGATTGGCCAGCTCCTGCATGCCCCCTAGTGGGGCTCGAGCCCGTGACCTGGGCAGGCATGAGCCCTTGACCGGAATCGAGCTCTCCCTGCTCGCCTTGCCTTTTCAATGACAGCACCCACCCCATATCCACCCCCTTACTGTCATGGATGCTTTTCATGATCCCTGAGAGGAAGAAAATATCCCCTGTTGCTGAACCCTGGCTTTTCACACTGCAGATGACCCTCTTGGACAGATGCAGGAACTCTCTCACTCCCAGTCCAAGAGAGGGTGTTTTGACCCACCCTTGATCTCTTTCTTGGTTTGTTTTCTTTCAATGGTGGTAAACACAGACCTCCTTTGAACCTTTGATAAGCCTACAGTTTACATTCACACTCCTTTAGCTTGATTTTTAATACAACTCCCGGGGTCGGGATCACGACTTTAGAGTCACGGTTGGTTCGCCCAATGAGAGGACTCAGTGTGTGTGTGTGTGTGTGGTGGTGGTGGTGGGGGGTGGTGGTGGCGGTGGTGGTGGTGGTGGTGCTGGTGCTGGTGCTGGTGCTGGTGAAAAGGGACCACATACTGTACTAAACTTGACAAGCTCAGGGGAGGCCATGCATGGTGGCCTTACAAGGCTAACGTCAGTTTGGGGTGGGTGATCCTGTCCTAGGCCGGCATCTTCCCTGACAGAGGTCCATCTTTACCTGGACTGAGCCTGTCTGTCGCTTTCTTTCTTGCATCCACAATCACACATCTTTGAAATGTCAAGGGGATTTTCCATCTTTTCTGGAGCCCTGGAATCACAGGCACGGCTCTGTGAATATCACAAACCCCGTCACGATGACCGAGTTCATGATTGACTATATGAGCTGTCCTACACCCACCCACCTAGGTAAAACAAGTCTGTGTCCATTTTTTTACTTCTTATCCAATCCCAGAGGTTTGCCCACTTTGCTTTCTCCTACCTCTCTATCACCAATAAATTTCATGTAACCTTGCATCTGCAGACCACAAATCTATTGCTATTGAGTTAATTGTTGACTCTATGTAAAAGATATATGTGTCTATCATTTTACTTCTTATCCAATCCCAGAGGTTTGCCCACTTTGCTTCCTCCTACCTCTCTATCACCAATAAATTTCATGTAACCCACTTGCATCTGCTCTTTTGATTGTAATGTATAAAATAAGATGCAAAACTGCCATTCTCTGGAGCATTAGCTCAATCTGGTGAGATTTTGCTATCTGACAATTGTTCTCTATAGGTTTGAATGTTTCTCACATTGACAATAATAAAACCTATCCTGAATTCAAGTCTTTCACAAAATCAATATTCATCTAGATTTAGTTATTAAGAGGCCATCTCCAACAAGTCTAGTTTGAAGATTATCTAAATTAAATAATCCAAAAGCAGTCTACTTTTTTTTCCTTTGTAAAACATGCTATACATGACAAGAGGCTTTCTCTCTGGAAGATCACATTTTAGTCAAAGGTTGTGAATGCTCCTTTTGGTGTCTGGAATAGCACATTGTGATTCTCACCCCTCCTATTGTCCTTCAGCATCATCATTACTGATATTTAAGCACTTCTCATGAGCAGGCACTGTGCCCGAAGCTTTGCATGCAAGCACATCTACTCCTCACAACAAAGTTGAAGCTGGTCCTAATAATGTCACTAGCCTATATAATAAAGAGGGAATATACAAATTGACCATCACTCTGCCACAAATATGGCAGTGCCCACAGCGGAGGAGGGGGTTTCCGTAACACAAGATGGCTGCACCCACAGCGGCGGCCGAGTTCCCATAACGAGCCTTAACAAACAATCAGCAGGGACCTCAGGCCATGCCCCCTGCCCCGGCACCAGGCCGGGGGACCTCAGGCCGTGCCTCCCCACCCAACGGGGCTTAACAAGGGTGGGACCAGCTGTGTCTGGATCTAACCCAATGTGGGGGGCCAGCTGGGTCTGGGTCTCGTGTGATTTTGAGGCACACATGGGTGGGCGGGACCTTGACTCTGTGTCCCATGGTGCGCCCCAGACTCTGACAGGAGGAAGATTTTCATATACATTTTACTAATTTTCTTTCATCTCTGACACTTCTATTATAGAGAAAGGGCAAATAGCAATATTAA
>NW_005372006.1:986538-990383 GCF_000412655.1 Myotis brandtii | reverse complement strand
TGAGCGGTCCTTACAGATGGCGCGCGAAACACGAGAAAACTCCTGAGCGGTACGAAATGTGTTAAAATATTTCCTGTAATTAATCCCCTTTTAATGTGCATGAATTTCATGCACCGGGCCACTAGTCCTATATAATAAAAAGCTAATATGCAAATTGTCCCCTCAGGCAGTTGTTCGACCAGGAGTTCGACCGGAGACCAGGAGTTCAACTGCTTGCTATGATGTGCGCTGACCACCAGGGGACGGCACGGACATGGTGGGCATCGGTGATGCAGAGCTGGCAGCGGGCAGCAGTGGAGGCGCTGCCAGGCCTGATGGGCCCCGATGAGAGCTGGACCGAGGCAGGATGGTGGAGCAGGTGAGTGGGCGGCACAAGGCCAAGGTGGGTGGGAGCTGGGGCCCGATCACCCTGCTGATTGCCCCACAGATGGTGACCAGTGGCGGCGGCGGGGGGCAGTGCCGCCGCCCAGCTTTCAGGCACTGAGGGAGCCTGGTAGGGGGCCCTGCCTTGATCGATCTCTCTGCAGACAGGATGGTGAAGCAGGTGGGGGTGGGGGGCAAGGCCAAGGCAGGGTGCCAGACAGGGCTGCAGGGCTGCGAGGCTGGGGATGCAAGCTGGGGCTGCAAATCTGGGAGTGAGAGCTGGGGTTCGATCCCCATAGGCCACCCCAAGGGACCCCACCCATGCACAAATTTGTGCACCGGGCCTCTAGTTTTAGATAAGAAACAAAAATCTTAAAGATTTACTATCTTACAGTCAATATATGTTTTTAAATGAAAGCATGAACTTATGCAACCAGATATTTAATTATTAGATTTACTTCTGGCTGAGATTAGGAGACACAGAATAAGAAAATGCTCCTGCTCTAGATGTTGGGATAAACTACTGCTGCTCCTAGGAGCTTCCTGAGGCTTCCTGATCTCACTGTAGAGTAGGAGCATTAACATTGCCCTGTTGCATGGGGCAGACAATTGAACCTGGCATAATATAAATAACAGGGTTCTCTTTCTTTAATCTAGGTTTATACTTTTTCTTTACCTGTGTTATGTTTGAAATATAAATAAAGGTTTGAACAATGGTAGATCAAACTCATCAAAGGATCAGGCAGATACAGTTGACTGTCCCAAGGCCCACAAAATCCAAGTGACAAGGGGTCATGGCCACTTGGTTGACCATCTGACTGTACCACGGTTATTAGTCCCAGAAATGGGTCTGTCACAGAACTTTTTCTTTTTCTGCATATGGACAGTTAGCCATTGTCTACTTACTACAGCCTTGATGATGATAAGTGATAGACCTTGACTCATATTCTTTGACTATGAGAGCTGGACTGAGGCAGGATGGTGGAGCAGGTGAGTGGGCGGCACAAGGCCAAGGTGGGTGGGAGCTGGGACCCGATTCAAAATAAATTAATAGAGGGAAGGATTTATTGATCCAGTAAGTCTTCTCTGACAGCACTGGGCTAGGAATCAGGAAGTCTGGTATTTAGATCTGTTTATTCTAGTGAGGTGTGACTTTGGATAAGTTACTTAAGTGCTAACAGCCTCAGCTCCTAAACTCTATAATGAAAGAATCATGTTATATTTTCTTGAAAGTCTCTCCCAACTTTGAAAAATCTCTGAAGTTAACGATCTCACTGATTTACTATATCAAGAAACTCTTTCTAGAGATAAAGTTTTGCTTTATATAATCTCTTTCAGTCTGGCAGAAAATAGTTCAAAATCAATAGGCAAAAAACAAGAAAGAGCTTTATACAACACAAGTATAAATTTAGACATGATCTGTTCTCCTGTGTCTCATCTAGTCATTTAAGAGATTTTTTTTCATTATCACTCATTTCCCTAATTGACTTTAGATATGGGCATCTGATACGTGGAGATGAGGTCAAAATAATCATCAGTGAATTTCCTCTAAAATAAATGTAAAAATTGCTTCCCATTGTATCATACCTTGAATGAGGTCATTTTTTCCAAGTTACCAGATCCTAACACATTACATTTATTTATCTAAGATTTGTAATTATAGAATTCTCTTTAAACCTATAAATATTTAACAACATATTTCCTTACAGATATTTAAGGAAAACAAATATTTCCTTTCATGAGCTCCCCAGTTCAGTGAATCAGCTCTGTGCTGAGAAGCCTGGCCATCCTTTGGTCCCAAGCCCAGGAAATCTTTGTCTTAAAAAAGATTTTTAAATCAGTCTCAAATTTACAATGGTTATGACCTAGTCCCCCCCCCCCCAAAAAAAAGAGTACTTTTCTATCGTTATTGCTATATTTTAAAATTTACTATCTTTTAATTCAATACACTTTACACACAGCCATGCTTATTTTTAAAAGTTTGATGCTTATTTTTCTGAAGTCATTTTTGCCTGCAATTCTTTCCTTATTCCAAAAATGGCAATAAGCCAGACCCCGCTTTCTTCTAAGTTAATTTTTCCAGACTTCTTAATGGCTGTGTCAATTTCCTGTCATTGTTCTCCTATAGGATTTCCTTAGTTCCCTCCTAATGCCTTTGGCGGTGCACGTTTATACTGAAATTGATAAAGGTGGGGAAAAGTCATCAACACCGTCCACAGGAGGAGCCTGAGTCATTATGATATAACCAAGTTGAAAACACAGTTTAATGAACTATTTTGGGAGCATGACTTGAGACTCAGAACCTGTGCTTTTTACTTGCTGGAAAAAGTTGCTTTTAAGTGGTATTCCCAAGGTCAGGAAGGAAACATAACGTCATTGAAGAGAAGCTGCCCCTGAGGTAGCGAAAAGAAGTGTCAGGAAGCTATTGTGTTTAAAGGTGCATGAACTGTGACCACCCAGTTGTCTAAAAGATCAGATAAATAGTAAGAGTAAGATGGCGAACCTTTTGAGCTCGTGTCAGCATTTTGAAAAACCCTAACTTAACTCTGGTGCCGTGTCACATATAGAAATTTTTTGATATTTGCAACCATAGTAAAACAAAGACTTATATTTTTGATATTTATTTTATATATTTAAATGCCATTTAACAAAGAAAAATCAACCAAAAAAATGAGTTCGCATGTCACCTCTGACACGCATGTCATAGGTTTGCCATCACTGAGTTAGAGGCATATTCAGAAAACTCAAAGGAAATAAGCTTGGAGTTTTGTTTTCAGAATCAGTAAATATTTAATCTTTATAGAATACTTTTTTTTTTAAATATATTTTATTGATTTTTCACATAGAGGAAGGGAGAGGGATAGAGAGTTAGAAACATCGATGAGAGAGGAACATCGATCAGCTGCCTCCTGCACACCTCCTACTGGGGATGTGCCCGCAACCAAGGTACATGCCCTTGCGGAATCAAACCCAGGACCTTTCAGTCCATTGGAAGAGGCTCTATCCACTGAGCCAAACCAGTTAGGGCAATAAAATGCTTTCTAATAAAATTTATTGTTTTAAATTCTGTAAAGAAAAGAACTATACCATTTTCTTCTTGCTTATGAGGCTTTTGAGAGGTTCAGTTTCTCCCTACAGAGTTCACTGTTAAAACTCACACACTTAGTTCACAATATCTATCTTTTTCTAGAGCCACATGAAGATTTGGACAGAAAAAAAGAACTATTTTTAAAACTATCTAGACATTGGACATGAATATTTTAAAACACAATATGGTAAGATAAAATTTATTATTATTAAAGAACATACACATGACCTTTAAGGAATCAAAAAACCTAATATTTCAACATATTTAGAAAAGTATTCTTCTTCTTAATTGTTAAGAGCTTTATTTAATGGTAAAGCAGACAGAATTTTGCTATTATCAGTCTCATTTGTTATAACAACTTTATCTAACTCTTTATTTTTACATAGAAGCTATT
>NW_005372006.1:980764-985792 GCF_000412655.1 Myotis brandtii | reverse complement strand
CGGAGGCCCCCCCCCCCCCCGGAGTGCACAAATTTTTGTGCACCGGGCCTCTAGTATATATATATAGTCAAACCCACAAATACTATAAGTAATGGTATCTATACTAATAAAAGGGTAATATGCTAATTAGACCAGACATCTTCCAGACGTCCTTCCTGACAAAGCTGGGCCTGGGACAAGCTGCTTACCCCACGGTCCCGAGTGCCAGAGCCTGTGGTTGCGGCCCGGGAGAGGGACAAGCCACCCACCCCCGGTCCTGGGCACCTGTGCCTGAGGCTGCAGCCCAAAATGCGGCCAGGGTGAAGCCACCTGCCCACGGTCACTTGTGGCTGCTGCCAGCCTGGGCGAAGTTGGCCTGGGTCCCGGGTGCCTGCGGCCAGCCAGAGAAAGGGAAGCCCAGGTCCTGGGTGCCTGTGGCTGGCGAGAGGAGGGAATCCTGGGTCCCGGGTGCAGAACTGAAACAGAGGTGATTAGGGGTGATCAGGTCAGCAGGGGAGCAGTTAGAGGTGATCAGGCAGGCAGGCAGAGATAGTTAGGGATGATCTGGCATGCAGGCAGGTGAGCGGTTAGGAGCCAGCAGTCCCAGATTGTGAGAGGCATGTCCGACTGCCAGCAGTCAGACATCCCCCGAGGGGTCCCGGATTGGAGAGGTTGCAGGCCGGGCTAAGGGACCCCCACCTCCATGCATGAATTTCGTGCACTGGGCGTGATCAGGCAGGCAGGCAGAGATAGTTAGGGATGATCTGGCATGCAGGCAGGTGAGCGGTTAGGAGCCAGCAGTCCCAGATTGTGAGAGGCATGTCCGACTGCCAGCAGTCAGACATCCCCCGAGGGGTCCCGGATTGGAGAGGTTGCAGGCCGGGCTGAGGGACACCCACCTCCATGCATGAATTTCGTGCACTGGGACTCACATATATGAACACATATATGAATATGGTGGCTATAAACTTAAAATTATATCTCTTGAGTGTGGAGTGTATTGGTTTCCTCTGGTGGCCACAAATTATCACAAATTTATAGCTTAAAATAACACACATTTATTCTCTTACAGTTTAGGAGAATTCATTTTCTTGCCTTTTACAACTTTTAAAGACTGACTTCATTTCTTGGTGACCCTTTGCATTAGGTCATATTTCCTACTACTTCTTCCAATCTTTTGTATAAGGATACTTGTGATTACATCAGACCTAGATAATTTAGGATAATCTCCCAATCTAAAAATTCTTAATTTAACCCATCTGAAAAGTCCCTTTTGCCATATAAGGCAAGTTTCACAGATTAGGGAGATTAGGACATGAACATCTTTGGGGAGTAATTTTCAGTTTAACACTGTAAGATTCATTTACCCAGTAATATATTTCATAAATCCTCTGGTCTCAGTAGAAAATGACAGTCAAAAGTTAATTAAAATATATTTATAAGTAGAAGTCAAACTAAGGTTCTATGTAGTAACATTTTTCAAAAATGGTAATACTGGGAAATTGTTAAAATATGTAATAGGAAAACACTGCAACAGTGAACCATCAACCCATCAACATTAAGAAGGAAAAAATTGATTAAAAAATTAAATATAGTTAATCTGATCTGAGATTATATTGGAAATCACAAGCTTTGAGTAGGTAAAAACGTATTTAGTTTGTTAAAGAAAAAAGTTTCATCAATGGATGAATGGATAAACAAATTGTGGCATATCTACACAATGGAATGTTATTCTGCCACAAATAGAAATGAACTACCAATACACACCACAACATGAACCTCAAAGACATTATGCTCAGTGAAAGTAGCTAGATACAGTCATGTATTGTATGATTTCTTTTATATAAAATATCCAGAATAGGCAAATCCACAGAGACAGAATCACATCAGTGGTTGCCAGAGGGTGGAAAAAAATGGTAAATGGTGAGTGTTTACTCAACAGGTATTGGATTATCTTCTGGGTTGATTAAAATTTTGAAATGAGAGCGAGATGAATGTACTAAAGCCACTGAATTGCACATTTAAAAGTGGTCAAATGTATGTTTTATGAATTTCACCTCAATTAAGAAAAAACTCTAAAGAAATCACAACATAATAATTCTACCCTTTAAAAATACTATAATCATTTTAATAGTAGATTTTGTGAGAACCAAAGAAATGTATAAATCACTCTCAAGAAGTGCTTCCAAAATCCTGGATCCGCTAATGAGCAACCTCTGCTCTAACCTCAACAAATCAAGCCATCTGACTTTGGAAAAAAGTGTCTCTGGGCTCATTTTCCTACTCATAAAGTAAGTTTAGCAAATCAGATAATTTCCAATATTTAAATTCAAAATTATATGGTTCTCTTATACTGTTCAAAACTGAGCTAGTTTCTTTGGGGATCAAAGAGTTATTATATTTTTCTGTCCCTAGACAGCTTACTTTTCAGTGTAAAAACCAAACATGACAACTGTTCGTTCTATTTATGTGAATTTACAGTTGACCCTTGAACAACACAGCTCTGAACTGCATGGCTCCACTTGTAGGCAGAGAAGGCACTTTTGCTCAGTGATCACCGCTGTATGTTTAGGGGCTAAAATAGTATCTGACAGACACAGTAAGTGGTCCATTAATGTGTTTCTTTTAATAAAGAAGAATAAGAAATGCCTCTACCTAAGAAATATGCTTAGTAGAGAATATGCAAAAATTAAATAATGACCGTAAGCAAATGAATATTAGTATGTTTTACATATATTTGCTATTATTTTTTAACACCTTAAAAAAATAAAAATAAAAGGGTATTCTCAATGATGGTTGTTGTGGCCTTGGTTACTATTGCAATATACCCAGTTCAAATATAAGGTCATATTTATTCATTATCCTTTCCTAATTTCATTTACATGAAAACTAAGTGTTGTATAAGAATAACATAGGACTTGGAATAGTCTTGGAAATACCATTTTATCAAATCTGTAATCTTAGACAAGTTATAACTTTTCTGTGTTTTCATTTTCTTATCTCATGAGGTTGAGATCTTATAAGATTATTGTGGGGATTAAATGAGGCAATATTTGAATCATTTAGCACAAGTTTTTGACACATTATGGCTCAATAAATGATTGCTGTTACAATTGTCAGCTCCTTGTAAGCCGTAAGTTTATGTTGAATCTTGTTTTCTTTTCTTGGGGCAAGAAGGAAAGAAACATGAAAAGAGTTGTATTAATATTCCCATTGTTTAACTTTCCTGCTCTGCTCAAAGCCCTTTTTCCTAGTGCAAACCCTGGTTTATAGGATTTGTAAGAACAAGGGCAGTTTATTCTCTGTCACCCAGAAAGCATGGGGGTGAGCATATTACACTCAGTGTTTTAACAATGCCTGTGCCATTGGATTCAAATACAATGTATATATCTGTTCTACATATGAAATTAGACACACCATTACTGTAAAATAGAAAGGCTAATTTCTCTAATGGTTTTACCTGAATCAAAGAATGACTGACAAGATGAAAGTTTTAGAGCTCAATGGCCATTTGACTACACTTTATGAAGATGAGAGACACAGAAAAAACCCCACAAAAACATGCTGCCTCAGGCCACTTAATGACAAAATTGGAAGCATAGTCCATCTCTAGACCCAGGCCATGGCTTTTTTCACCACCAGAACTTAATCTTTGTTAGTTGACATGAAAATGAAAAAAGAAGAGAAAAAATATTAAAAAAAGATCAGCTCAGCCAATCACAGAAAGAGATCAATGCCACCAGCTGTACAGCCTAAGTAACTGCCAAACATTGTGTTGCTGAGCCTTTATTTTATAGTCAGAGGTAAACAAGGTAGTGGTTACCATAGTTACACAGTTCTTGTGAGTTTCACTTGTTTTGGCCACTTCCTGCACTTCCCTCAGCCCATTAGCTTCCCAGATAAGATCTGGGGAGTGTTATAAGGTCAAGCCTAATTATGCTAAGAGGACTGTGCCCTCTAAGCTGGGACTTGTTTGTGACTTTGCCAACAGGTCAGTCCGAGGCTTAACCCTATATCGGCTCCCCACAAAACTGGAACTTTAGGATGAATAGGAATTAGCCAAGAACCAGGGGATTGGGTGAGTGTGTATATGAACGTGTGAGTATAGGTATAGAAGGAAGTTTTCCTGAAACTAGAAGTAGTTCAGTCTGCTGTGTATCACATTTTTTGGCCATTCTCTGGCCATTCTTTGGCAATTATATTCATAAGTAGATCATGAAGAACAAACAGGTAGTAGGAAAACATTAAAAAGAACATAATAGCATGTATTTAGTGGAGACACTGACTTTCAACCAGTGTGTGTGTGTGTGTGTGTGTGTTTGTGTGTGTTGATAGGATAGGGGTGAGAAATAACAAGGCTAAGTCAGGAGTTGGGTGATAAAGTTATTTTAAGGAATGTGGATGTTTTAAGAGGACAATGTTATTTAAGAGGACAATAGGAAAGCAAAGGCCTGAGAGGAGAAACACTATCAGTTATGAGTTTAGAAAGACCACTTTCCAGTTACTTAAAGGATTCTGTATTATTGGGAGACATGAGATACTCCACAAAGTGAATAGGTTCTTAAGTCTCACTAAGTGTTAGTTCTGAGGTTCCTCCTATGGACCCCAAAATGTGTCCCTGTCTGGCACACCTGAGAGACAAAGAATATTTTCAGGTGATGGCAGAGCTCCAAGGAGCACCATTCCCTCCTAATATTGTCCTTCCATGGCAAGCAGAGGGGCTTAAAGAGCCTGATAAGTTCACAGCCTATAACTTTCTTTTTCTGATGCATTTGAAAAACAACCACTAGTTATTCTGTCTTTTGGGTTGCTGCATCTTTTGGAAGAAAGCCACCTCAGCTTTATATCACAAGGCTACTAGGAGGTACAAATAAGGACACATATGTAAACATCTATATATATAATCTACACTAATAAAAGAGAAACATGGTAATTAGCGTACGACCACTACCCTTCCCATTGGCTAATCAGCATATCCTTATGCAAATTAACTGTCAGCCAAGATGGCGGCCGGCAGCCATGCACTGAAGCGAACAGGGAGGCTTGCTT
>NW_005372006.1:973854-979633 GCF_000412655.1 Myotis brandtii | reverse complement strand
TATATATATAAAAGCCTAAGCGACTGTTACGACTGGAATGACTGGTCGTCAGTGCATTCCTGGGGAGTGCCTACTCAGCCAGAAGCTGGGCTCATGACTGGTGAGCACAGCGGTGGCGGTGGGAGCCTCTTCCGACTCCGCGGCAGCACTACCAAGCGGCAGCGGCAGGTACATTGGGCTGGGATGTGCATGAGCAGTGGGGCACTGGCTCGGGCTCCTTCCTGGCTGCCTGCTGCTTGGCACACTGCTACATCCCTCAGGGGATGTCCAACTGCCAGTTTAGGCCCGATCCCTGCAGGCCTGGCCTAAACAGGCAGTCAGACTTCCCCCGAGGGGACCTGGATTACAAGAGGGTGCAGGCCAGGCTGAAGGGAGCCCCTCCCCCCCAATGCATGAATTTGTACACTGGGCCTCTAGTAAGTATATAAAAAGTAAAGGGTGGTTATAAAATGTAAAATAATATTTCTAGGAGTTATACTTTTTGGAAATTAAATCATCAGCATGTTTCAAATTTTCTTTATATATAGTCCCATTTAGGAAAAATAAAATATATAGGTCCCAAAACTTTTTTAAAAAATATATTTTTTTTTATTTCAGAGAGGGAGAGAGAGATAGAAACATCAATGATGACAGAGAATCACTGATCAACAGCCTCCTACACGCCCCCTACTGGGGATTAAACCTGCAACTCAGGCATGTGCCATGAACAGGAATTGAACTGTGACCTCCTGCCCACTGAGCAACACCACTGCGAGAGGACACAGGCCAGGCTGAGGGACCCTCCCGAGTGCACAAATTTTTGTGCACCGGGCCTCTAGTCTATCTATATAATAGAGGAATATGCAAATTAGCCAGGACTCTGTAACGTCACGATCGGACAGCGGGGACCTGAGGCTACATGGCACCTGGCCAGGGTGAGGGACCTCAGTCCATGCCCCCCGCCCAGAGAGGTTTGAGGGGGGTGGGGTTGGCTGGGTCTGGGTGTCACCCAATGGGGTTGGGGCTGGCCAGGTCTGGGTCTCCTGTGTTTTCCAAGTGTGTGTGGGTGGTGGGTGGGGACTTGACTCTAGGTCCCGTGGCGCACCCCAGACTCTGACAGGCAGGAGATTTTCATATATATTTTACTAATTTTCTTTCATCTATGACACTTCTATTATAGAGACAGGGCAAATAGCAATATTAAAATATTTCCTCCAATTAATTCCCTTTTAATGTGCACAAATTTCATGCACCAGGCCACTAATCTATATATATAAAAGCCTAAGCGACTGTTACGACTGGAATGACTGGTCGTCAGTGCATTCTCGGGGAGTGCCCACTCAGCCAGAAGCCAGGCTCATGGCTGGTGAGCACAGCGGTGGTGGCAGGAGCCTCTTCGGACTCCGCGGCAGCACTACCAAGCAGCAGTGGCAGGTACATTGGGCTGGGATGTGCATGAGCAGTGGGGCGCTGGCTCGGGCTCCTTCCTGGCCGCCTGCTGCTTGGCACACTGCTACATCCCTCAGGGGATGTACAACTGCCAGTTTAGGCCCGATCCCTGCAGGCCTGGCCTAAACAGGCAGTCAGACTTCCCCCGAGGGGTCCTGGATTGCAAGAGGGTGCAGACCAGGCTGAAAGGACCCTCCCCAATGCGCGAATTTGTGCACTGGGCCTCTGGTAAGTATATAAAAAAGTAAAGGGTTGTTATAAAATGTAAAATAATATTTCTAGGAGTTATACTTTTTGTAAATTAAATTGTCAGCATGTTTCAAATTTTCTTTATATATAGTCCCATTTAGGAAAAATAAAATATATAGGTCCCAAAACTTTTTTAAAAAATATATTTTTTTTTATTTCAGAGAGGGAGAGAGAGATAGAAACATCAATGATGACAGAGAATCACTGATCAACAGCCTCCTACACGCCCCCTACTGGGGATTAAACCTGCAACTCAGGCATGTGCCATGAACAGGAATTGAACTGTGACCTCCTGCCCACTGAGCAACACCAGCTGGGCAGCCCCAAACTTTTTTTTAAAAGCCAATCAGAGAAAGACAAATATCACTTGATCTTATTTGTATGTGGAATCTAATGAACAAAATAAACTGATGAATAAATAGAACCCAAAGCATGCAAACATGAAACAGATTGATGAATCTCAGAGGGAAGAGAGAAAGTGGAGGTCAGGGGGAGGGCAGGAAGAGATTAACCAAAGAATTTATATGCATATATGCATAGCCCATGAACACAGACAATAGTGTGATGAAGGCCTGGGGCAGGGCAAGAACTAGCAGGTTGGGGGCAATACAATGGGAAAAATGGTGGTGGTGGTGGGGGATGTAAAACTCTCAACAATAAAGATTTTTAAAATGCATTATATCATTAAACCTCAAAATATCCCCTTAGGATAGGAATTATCATCTCCATTTCACATCTGTGGAACCTGGGTTTCAATAAGCTATGGCGAATTGTCCAGGCTGTTTCAAGGGCCCATGAACACAGACAATAGTGTGATGAAGGCCTGGGGCAGGGCAAGAACTAGCAGGTTGGGGGCAATACAATGGGAAAAATGGTGGTGGTGGTGGGGGAAACATTTGTAATACTCTCAACAATAAAGATTTTTAAAATTCATTATATCATTAGTGCCTCAAAATATCCCCTTAAGATAGGAATTATCATCTCCATTTCACATCTGGGGAACCTGGGTTTCAATAAGCTATTGCAAATTGTCCAGGCTGTTTCAGGTTAATCCAGTCAAGGTCAGAGGTGGGCTAGAATTAGTTCACTCCCCTGGCACAATAGAATGCTCATTCTGTGCCAGATGCTGTCAATGGTGATACATGATTTTTGTCGGTCAGAGTTGAAAAATGAATCCACAGACTGAAGATGCTATAGCAAAGGTGGAGATTTATTGAAGAACAAGTACAGACTCCCATGTGGGGAAGGGGAAAGAATCTCACAGCAAAGACACCCACGTGGGGCGGGGGAAAGAGTCCCATCGACTTCCTGTTTCCATGGTTTATAAAGGCTGCAGTTCCTGTGTCCTGATATCCCTTCTGATTAATCAATATTCCCTTTTGAATTGGTTACTATAGTAACTCCCAAGGCCCTCCTCCCTCATTGTCCTCTCATTCCTTCTGGGCTTTCTTCCTTCTTCTTTATTTTATAAATATAAACATTTTGGCTACTCCCAGTTCCCTTGTCTTATGTAAATGTAACTGTTGCTGCTCCCTTGTCTTATGGAAATGTACCTTCTCCCAGCTCTCTTGTGTTATGGAAATGTAACTTCTCCCAGTTTATAGTTGTGTGTCTTTTCCATAAACCCCCAATTCTAAAAATTCCCTAAACCTACCTATATCCCCCTAAAATTCCTATTTCAATGGTGCTGAAGATGCAAAGATAAGTAAGGTGTGGACCTCTGTTCTTCCTTATCTTGGGTTTCCTCCTATGTTTGTAGAATTTTCTTTCTCACTTTGCCCACTATAGGTAGAAAGTTTTAAACCCAGAGCAGCACAATGGACTGAAAGGACCACTACATTCCTAGACAACTAGAGAGCCCATGGTTGTTTCACTCAGCAAAGCTCAATGAATTTCCAAACTGCTATGGGACTCATAGAACCCATAGCCACTTATTGGCTCACTCAGTGATCACCTACAACCAGCTTTTGAGAAAAAATCCTAAAACTGATTTCTAGGATTTTTATTATATTGTTCTTAATCTCAGTGCCTTGTACAAGATAAAAATTTGCAATTAAAATTTGCTAGATGAGTCTTGGGTTGTTCATCACTGATTTAGACTTCAGACTCTGAAAACAGACTATAAACTCTATTATTTTGCTTAGAAGCTACTCTTCAAAAACAAGCAAACAAACAAAAATCACAAGCCAAGTCAAAGGTTATTTCACATACATACTAAGCATCATGCAGTTTGGTTATATCAGTATAGAAAGGATTGCTTTCTATATCCCTGCAGTAAAAGGCATTTATGGTCCCACAACTATTCCAAGGAAATGCATTCATGTGATGATAAAAAGTATAACATCTTTTAAAAATTCATGCATACCATTTAAAAGTGATTGAGATATAGTTATCAATTTTAGTACAGTTTAATTATGGGGCAAATGTGCATTTAAAAAGATTTATCAAAGATTGCCAAGATTTATCTCCAACCACAATTTAAAATTGATTTTATAAAATTAATCCCAAATTAAATAGCATTTGGGATTCAGCAATCTATCATAGAATATGTTAGTAGCATTTTTTTCTGAAAATCTGATATAACAAATAAAATCATTTTCATTTAATGATCACTTAAGTCTCAGAGTCTGTGAAATAGGTACAAAAAACAAACAAACAAACAAAAAAACTTCCCTGGGATTTAAACCATAAAATATCTTAGGCAATGAGGTATTAAAGTTAACAAACCACATATTCACATCTTCCTTTATAGTGAGAACCAAAAATGACACAAAATCTATTCTGTGATAATAATATCTTTTAGCTTTTTCATTATTCCCTGAAGATCTAAATATCTGTCACTCTCAACTTGCTAGAATCTTTCCACCAAAGTAAAGATAAAAATATATCTATATATCTATATGCCTTTTCCACTTTATAATATTGCTCCTGTCAATCACACCTACCCCACTACCACAAATAAGTCAACAGGGGCCTCTGAAATAAATTGAGTCATTCAGGTAAGAACGAATAAGAAACATATGTAAGTTTTCAACACAAGAGTGTCTTTAGGGTGTTCACACACACTCCTTATGAACATCAATGGAAGAGCCTGCAACCTGTAAAATTCTATTCAGAATTGATAAAAGTAGGACTGGTTACTGGTAAAGTTATCTTCATTTTCAGAGCTGGCATTTGCTTTCATGCCAAATCTATTAGATTGTTTTGATTTAACATAATTGTTAGCATTTTAAAAATAACTATAAATTCCAAATTTTATTACAAGTTATTTAAGTAATGAGGGAAAATACCTACATGGTTAGGATGCTAAGAGGTTTAAATAGTAATATGCTAAATCCAAACTAAGTTCAATAAAATCGATAAACTTTAGATAGCATTATCAAGAAACAAAAGAGAAATAGGTCATAGATTACCAATATAAAAAATGAAAGGAAGGACATCATTATAGCTCCTACAACTATTAAAAGGGGGATATTACAACAATTTTATGCTAATGCACTTTATAACTTTTAAAAAATGGACAAATTCCTTCCAAAATACAAACTAAGTTTACTTGATAATACAAACTGAGTTTACTTAAGGAAATAAAAAAGGATAACCTAAAAAGTCTTATATTTATTGAAGAAAAAATATATAATAAAATATTTTGGCAAAAAAAAAATCATCATCTTCAACAATAAAACTCCAGGCTTAGATGGTTTAATTGGTGAATTCTGCCAAATATTTAAGGATTAAAAAATATGCATACACCACAAGCTCTTCCAGTAAACAGGAGAGAAGGGACAACTTCCCAATTCACTTTGTAAAACCTGGTATTGTTTTGATAACAAAACCAGATTGTGCTGCAGAATTTACCAGGCAACCGGAAAATACACGAGTACTGGAGATTCAAGAAAAATCCTTTATTTAAAGCAGCGGTGCTGGCTCAAGGGATTTGAAGACCCAAAGCCTGAACTTCCTGTACAATGAGATTACTCCTTATATATATTCCTAAGTTTCTTTGTTTCCTAACTACCAGGCTTTTGTGGCGGGCTTTCACAGCCCCTACCGAGTGGGTTAGAATGGGGAAATTAGATTGTATCTAAATGCCTGGCCTGGGTGA
>NW_005372006.1:968367-973808 GCF_000412655.1 Myotis brandtii | reverse complement strand
CGCCCTGTGGCCCCTGAAAACTGGGAGCACCCAGGAAAACAGACTATTGCCTAAGGAAAGGGCAGTGACTTCATTATAGGCTAACAAGAATGTGCACTAGGACACTGGTCACTGGCACAGATTCAGATTGCTACCCCCCCAACCCTGGGTTGCCCCCTATATTCCTCCTCTATTGAAGAGATTAAAAAGAAAGAACACTGCATCAACATGTTAGGCTAATGATATTTAAGTATCCTTCATGAACATCAATGCAAAATAATTCTTCAAAAATTTTAGCAAACATTCAGTATATACATGGAATATAGGAACCAAATGCAAAAACAGATTATAAATCCACTAGAAGAAAATTTGAGAAAATCTTTGTGACCTTTGGTTAGGCAAAAATTTCTTAAGTAAGAAATAAAAAACACAAACCATAAAAAAAATTGATAAATTTCCTTCAAATTAAATATTTTTTCTTCAAAGGATATTTTTAAGAAAATGAAAAGATAAGTCAGAGATAACTCATAAAAGACTTGTATACAAACTATATAAATAAATCTTATAAGCCAATAAGAAGACGACAAACCGCCTTATAAAAATTGGCAAAATATTTGAATACTTACATCATCAACTATATATATGAATGGCAAATAAGCACAGGAAATATGTTCTATATTATTAGTTATTATGAAAATGTAAAGAAAGCCACAATCAACTATCAGTATATACTAGTGGCTACATTTTTTAAAAATCACTATGCCAAGTGTTGATGAAGACAGAGAACTCTCATCGATTTCTGTTGAGAATGAAAAATGGTACAGCCACTTACACATGTCATATGACCCAGGAATCTTACTCCTAGGTATTTATTTAAGAGAAACGAAAACATGTTCATAGGAAAACTTGTATCTTAATGTTCATGACAGCATTGCTCATATTACCCCAAAACTCAGAACAACCCAAATGTAAATGAACTGCTAAATGGATAAGCAAATTGTGGTATTGCCATACAATGTAATACTGTTCAGCCATTAAAAGGAATAAATTACTGATACATGCAATGACATAGATTAATCTCTAAAGTATTGCTAAGTAAAAGAAGATAGACACAAATTCTGTATACCATATGATTCCATTTATATGAAATTTTCAAAAAAGTAAAATTATAGTGACAGAAAACAGGTCAATAACTGGGAGAAATGGTTTGGAGAAAGGATTGATTATAGAGGGGCAGCAGGCAAGATTCTGGGTTGATGGAAATGTTCTGTATCTTGACTGGTGATTACATAGGTATATGCATTTGTCAAAACTCATCAAATTATACACTTTAAATTGCTGAATTTTATTTTATGTAAATTATACCTAAATAGAGCAGACTTTTCAGACTTTTTGAATAATAAATGCATTATTTAAAGGTCCCTGAGGTTGTCTAAGGTGAAATATTAGGTTGATGATATTTAAAATAAAAGGTAATAACCCTCCAAAAAAGTTGCAGAAATCATAAAGGATAGTTCATAAACACGTGGGACAAAGGGAACTTGCATAGAATTGAAGTTACAATTGGAAAATTAAATCGGGGGGAATTTTGAAGGTAGGGCAATTAAAAAATGAGGGAGATCGGATGGGGAGTAAGACTGAGCAATAGAAATAGGAAAAATAAAGGATGGAAAGAGAAGATGAATTGAAGGTCCTCAACACTGTCACATAGTGAAGTTTGTAAAGCTGCTTCTAAATCCACTTTCTTGCATATAAATTATGTATAGATTCCAGGGACAGGATATGGATTCCTTGATTTGGGTGGTTCTAGTTCTTTTCTGAAACAACAGGGCAAACTTCAGAGGATGCCAAATCTCTCTGCTTGTGTCAAAGTTCAAACAATACTTAATTGTTTTACAGCTGAATGGATTTCAGGGAATGTTTCAGAATTAAAGGCAAGAAGTGCTCAGTGAAGGGCAAGCTTCAGATTCCACCTGCCCCTGTTGATAGATTGGAGGAATGGAAAGCTTTGCTGAAGAGAAAAGATTGTTCAAAAATGGAAATAAGCAATTTTAAAATAGAATGTAGTGAAGAAAATGGTAGAAGGGAAGGCATCAAAGTGTCTACAAAGCAAAACGGGAAAATATTTTGTCAAGCAATTTCAAAAGAGATCTATATTTTCAAAATAAAAAATAACTGGTCTGAGGATGAGCTCATTTAAAAGATCCTTAACTAGCTTCTAGAAATAGAAACCTCAAGACCAAGTAGAGAAGTCATGAGGAATGTCTCACAAACCAGGCAGTTGGTGAGAGGTAACATCTTTAGGGGCAGAGGTGAGAACGCACCCAGGAGAAGGGATGGGGTGGATAGGGCTGTAGGAAGGAATGTGGGAGTGGGAGAATGATAATGTTTAATCTCCTAAAGACCACAGTAGAAGGCTTTTGGAACTATTTGTCACCAATTATAGGTGACAGGTTAAGGTGGAGGAGGGGTGTGGAGGTCAACTATAGTTATAAAAAACAGCTATAGTTATCAAGCTATAATTATAAAGAATGAGTCCATAAATTTGATTGTTTTGCTGTGGCACATAAACTTGATGCTCTGCCCCACTCAGTGTTCACGTGCTCACATCTTGCCAGTTTCTTCCCACCTCTATGCATTCTGTGGCCAGCGAAACCCAAACTCACTAATTTGTTTGTTCCATCCCATATGTCATTTTGTCTTCTGCCTTGAATATATTTCCCTTTCAACTGTCACCTTTAGGGGGAAAAATGTCCAGATGTACCTTTACTCCAAAATGAATTATTTTGAGTTACTGTAATTCTTCCAATAAATATAATAAGTAACAACACTTCTATTGAGCATATGTTATGTTCTGAAGCTGTAGTTGTTGCTTTACATATGTTATTCCTAATCTTTGTAAAAAACTGACAAGGTAGGTACAGTAATCTTTAAAGCAATCTGGGGCACAGGGAGCTTTTGTAAAGTGCCCGAGGTCGCACACTTGGTAATAGTTGAGATGTGAGCACAGATCTGGCTTTAGCGAGCACATTCCTTTTCCATTTCACTGGGCTACAATTTGCACTAATCATATATATCATAATCATTTTTTTACATGTCTACATCTCTGTGAGTTCTTCCTGGTTAGGACATGACTATACATTTTTGTCTCTCCCCTACCAAATACAGTACCTACTCAGTGTTTAATAAATGTTTGATAATATATGAATGAAATAATGAATGAATGAGAGATGAATGAGAAGTTTCCATGAAAACAAAGCAGGGGATGTCAGTTATTAAAATGTGTAACAGCATCAAGCTCTAAAAATCTAACTTAGTGTTTAAATCTTTTTACAATCAGTTTAAAATAGAACACACAAATGTGCATATATCAAAATCCAACACAGGTAAACCACTTTCGTATAAACCTATGCTGTCAGTCGGACTTGTTTTGCTTCAGACCTTAACAGAAAATTTCTCCTGACACACCTGTGCCTTTGTTTGAACTTCACTGTAGATGTGTCATTGGTTTTGAAGAAGGTTGCTTGGCATATTGACTTGATATTTCTTCTTCTATGAAAACTCCAAATACGTACATGGTTCCAAATGACAGAGAGAGTGAACTGAATCACTGGGGTAATGAATCAGCAATTTGGGGGAAAACAACAACATGATTTATCCAGATAAACTGTTACAGGCCCAAGGTTTGTGTTCCTGATGCTTCAAAAAAAAAAGGCCAATACACAACAGATAAAGAGTTTGGAGCAAGGAAAGGTTTATTGATTGAGAAGGCCTAGCTCCAGAAGATGGAAGAACTAATTCTCAAATCCATTTCAAGAGAGTCTGGACTCCAGGCATCGTTTATTGTCAAGGGAAGGTAGGAAGGGCAAGACAAGGAGTGCTGGCTCTAAACAGGTGGGCATGGAAAGAGATCAAAGGCAGAGTGCGACTTTCTCAGTCCCCTTGTTCCCCCATTGGTACATTGAGCCCTGTTGATCTGAGTCCAGTTATAGAGACTCCTGTGAATCTTTGAAAAACAGTCATCATGTTGTGGATATTTCCCCACCACTTTGCTGTCAAGTGGGTTATGCAAGCCTCAAGCAAAATTTCTCCAATTGATTAGCATATTGATAGCAGGAGCTATTAGCCTGCAGGCCATCAGAGAGGGGAAACTTTTCATTCTGTTACAGAACTAGCATAGTTCTTTATCTGTATGGATGGGAGCTAGGCTTTTTCAAATGAGCAGCCAACAGCAGCCTGTGTTAGGTTGTATTATTATTTCCAATACCCACCTTCTCTTTACCTGTAAGAAGATCCTATATCTCAGCCCATTGCTGTCCTCTTTGTAGTTGTTACATGTTTCCCTGCGGTTTTGACATCAGGCTTAGCCATTGGACTTGCTCCGGCCAATGACCTGAGAGAAGACATGCTATTTGCAAAGTATGATCAGAAGCTTTAGGGCACATCATTTGTCTCCACTAGCTTTTTTGTTCTTCCCAAGCTGTGCAAATGGCATGTCCCATAAAGGGGTTGGAATAAGAAGCCACTTGGTCTTTTACCTCCTTAGTTAAGTTTATTCCTAGGTATCTTAATTTTTTTGGTGCGATGGTAAATGGGATTTGTTTTTCAGCCTCTCTTTCTGTAAGTTCACTATCTGTTGGTATATAGAAATGCCGTAGATTTCTTGGCGTTACTTTTGTATCTTGCTACATTGCCGAATTCATTTATTAAGTCTAATAACTTTTTGATGGAGTCTTTAGGGTTTTCTATGTACAGTATCATGTCATACACAGAAAACTACAAGACACTGAAAAAAGAGATAGAGGAAGACATAAACAGATGGAAAAACATACCGTGTTCATGGATTGATAGAATCAACATCATTAAAATGTCCATACTACCCAAAGCAATCTATAGATTCAATGCACTCCCCATTAAAATACCAACAGCATATTTCACAAACCTAGAACAAACTTTCCAAAAATTCATCTGGAATAAAACAAAAACAAAACAAAAAAACACACCGAATAGCTGCAGCAATCCTGAGAAAGAAGAACAACGTAGGTGGGATCTCAGTACCAGACATCAAACTATATTACAAAGTCACTGTTCTCAAAACTGCCTGGTACTGGCACAAGAACAGACATACGGATCAATGGAATAGAATAGAGTATGCATTAATCGCTCAATTAATATTTGACAAAGGAGGCAAGATAGTCTCTTCAATAAATGGTGTTGGGAAAATTGGACAGATACATGCAAAAAAATGAAACTAGACCACCAATTTACACCATACACAAAAATAAACTCAAAATGGATAAAGAACTTAAACATAAGAAGGGAAACCATAAAAATACTAGAGGAATCCACAGGCAGCAAAATCTCAGACATATGCCGAAGGAATTTCTTCTCTGATACCGCTCCTAGGGCAATGGAAACTAAGAGAAAATAAACAAATGGGACTACATCAAAATAAAAAGCTT
>NW_005372006.1:962268-967370 GCF_000412655.1 Myotis brandtii | reverse complement strand
TGAACAACATAAACTGATGAACAAAAACAGATCCAGAGACAGAGAAGCATCGATCAGACTGTCAAACCTCAGAGGGAAAGTAGGGGAGGGTGGGGGTAAGAGGGAGAGATCAACCAAAGGACTTGTATGCATGCCTATAAGCCTAACCAATAGACACAGACAACAGGGGAATGAGGGCATGAGTGGGACGGGAGGGGGGATAATGGGAGGATAAGGACACATATGTAATACCTTAATCAATAAAGAAATTTAAAAAAAGAGAAGCCACTTGGACCTGAGCCAAGCAGAGCCAAATGCTGATCCACAAATGCTGACATGTAACTTGAGCAATAAATAAATGTTTGTTTTTGTGAACCACTGAGATTTGGAGTTTGCTTGTTACTTCAGCAAAGCTGACTAATAGGTAGGAATTTAATAAAAATAAAAGAACAGTGTTTTGGGGTTTGTTTGTTTTTTTAGGAAAATGGGAAGAATAGCCCTCAACAATGCTGGATAGAATTTTTTTTCTTTTTGTCCCAAGGAGCACTGCTTGGACCCAGAGTCTGAAATAAATCACTGCAGCCCTTTCAGTACTTTATATGTCATTTCAAGGAGACAATGGCTTTCAGATCATTTATTGTTCTCAAATGACAGAACTCAAAAATCACTACCCAAACAAACAACAGAAAACCTCCCCCAGTTATCACTTGCCGAACAATACCAATGCATTTCAATTTAAGCCAGCAGGAAACAGGAGTAGGTCACCAGCCCACTAGTCCTGCAGACAGCTAGATTCTGAAACCTATCCAGAGATAGTCTAGGGTACCCTGTTCTATCCTTTCTTTTATGGCTGAGGAAACTGAATTTCAGAGTGATTGCCATGGTAAATTTCCAACATCACTGTAAATGGGTAAAGTCCTATCCCCTCCAAATTCATATGTTGTAGCCCTATTCCCTAGTCCCTCAGAATGTAGATTGTATTTAAAGAGGTCATTATTTTAAAGTGAGGCCATTAAGATGAGCCCTATTTCAATCTGACTGGTATCCTTATAGGAATCTGGATACACAAAGAGATACCATGGAAAGACCATGTGAGGACAGAGCAAGAAAGGGACCCTCTAAAGCCAGAGAAAGAGGCTTCAGAAGAAATTAAACCTGCTGACACCTTGATCTTGGGCTTCTACCCTCCATAACTGTAAGACAATAAAATTCTGTTGTTTTAGACTGCTAGTCTGTAGTATTATCTTATGGCAGCCCTTGTAAACTAATATAGTCACAGAGTTAATAAGGAGCTGAGGTACATTTTAAATTTGATTTATTGAACTCTAAAGTTTTGGTCTTTTCTCACTAATGATTTCTGCCTCTTTGAAACCAATAATAACTTATTATTTGTGTATATCTATATAGAAATAGTAATCTATTGATAATTATAGCTCAGTCAGTCCTATTGAGCATTTCCTGTGTGTTACTTAGTGAATGCAAAAAGCTTTGCATTCAAACAAGCTGGATCATACTATGAGAAGCAAATAAACTGCTATGCAAGGGAGCTCAACTGTTTTTTTGAAGTCCTATTTACCACTTCAGTTAAACTCCATTTTCTTTTGGAAAGATACAGACTCTACTCAAATGTGGAAACCCCTCCAAAGATCTATGAGTCTTGGGTTTATTTCTATCTTGATTCTTATCAATTTTTAAATTGCTTCTATCTGTCCCCATACTTGATACTGATTTCTTAAATTATATATATATGTATATATATATATAAATCTGTTTCCATTTCTTTATTCTCACTACCCTTCATAGTATCTGGCACATCATAAGCACTAAGGTTTTTTTTTCTTTTTTCTTGAATTGAGGCTTTACAGCTGTTTACCATTTCTTACCAAAGAAAACTGACTTGATCAAAGATGATATAATTGACTTGAAATAGTTCTTCATTAAATGCATCATCCTAGAGTAAGCATTTCTCTTTCCTTGGAAAAGACAGGTCCACCTCAAGGTGTACCAAATAATTTTGAGCAATTTTTGAGGAAATTTTTACAGAAATATAAAATATTATGAGTTAGATATCAATGATCTTATTTCCACCACATTTTTGCCACCTGCATGGACTTTCCTTATATTATTTTTATTTTTAAAAATCTGTTATCACCACTCTTATCTGGGAATCAAGGAATGGTGAGGGTAGATTTTTTTTAAAAAATTTAAGGACTAACGTGACATAACATATAGTCATCTTTTGATAAATACTTGATGAATGAGTGATCAGAGTTAAATATATCAGATAGTTTTTGCCTCTCCTTTTGTACCATAATTCCCTCTAGCAACCCTATTTCTTTACTTATCTTCATCTAAGGTCTTCTTAAGTAAGTTTTCATCTTCACTGTCTCCACCTGACCATCTCCAATTTAGTCTTTTTCCACTCCAGACAGACATCCAAACTCACCACTGCACTAAAGCCTCTCATTAAGGTTATCAATGATTCCATGTTGCCAAATTCAATGAACACTTCTAATCTTTTTCATCTTCCAATGGCTTTTCACACAGTTAACTACTTCACCCTTTTTGAAACCCCTTCTCTCATAGTCTCATAGGCTTCTGTAATAGTCATGTCTCTTCTTGTTGCAAGTAATAGAAACACAACTCAAACCAACTTGTTTAAACATAAAAGGAATTTATTGGCCTTTTTTTAAAATCCAGGAATTTCAAAGAATGATGCTGGCTTTAGGCACCATTGGGTCTAGAGGTTCAAACAATATTATCAGAAATCTATTTATTTTTCTCTATCTTACATTTCCGCTGTTATCTTGTTTATTAGGCAGGTCAATTCATGTGGCAACAAAGAAGGCTCTTGGTAGTTCTAGAGACTTATATCAATCATTCTTCCCTTTACTGGTCTTAATTAAGGGTGTGAAAACCATGACTCTTTTTCATGAATATTAGCAGAAGTCATGGAAAAGCTTCAACTGAGAAAACCTGCTGCCACATCCAACCTAGAATTGGTAAGGAGAGACGTGTTAGGAGAGAATCAGCTCCACCTGAATTGCATGGATTGAGATGTAGAGAAAAATATTCAACCTAAAACAAAACAAAACAAAACACACATGTATCATAGCGTCTGTAACATTCCTCTCTTTCTCTCTCTCTTTTTTTCCTTCTTATGTTCCTGCCTGTTCTTTTTTAGTCTCCTTTATTGGTTTTACCTTCAAGTGTCTCACTAACTCTGAGCTTTGTTATGAGTCCTCTTTTCTTCTCTCTTCCTAGCTGTTGACTCGAATTCTCCTAGGTCTACAGTTTAAATTTACTCATGAAGCTGATGACTCTTCCAAGTTATGCCCCCAGAAACAATCTTTCCTCTGAGTATCAAATACAGGCTTCTAAGTGCTTATTTGAAATGTTCACATGCATCTCAAATGATGCTCTTGATTCCCTCCCCCAAACCTTTTATTTTTCCCACTCTTTCAGGTCTTGTTAAATGACATCAACATCCACCAATTAGTTGTTCAATCCAAAAATGTAGAAAACACTCATGTCTCCTATCTTTCCTTTAATTCCTATATCTAATTCATCAGTAGATCACTACAAATTATAGCTCCACAATACATTCAAATCCATCCATCTACACTGCCATCACCTTTCAAAGCTACCTTAATGTCTCACTTAGACAATAGCAATAGCCTACTAAATTAAATTGTCTATAGTTTCTTCTATTCTTCTCTGTCGGTAACCCACTTTTCTACTCAACAGTTGGAGTGGGTGTTTTTAGCATCTCCTACCTCATCTCTTTAGACTTTCCTAATAGTATCAGAGCCATGCTGGTCTCCTTGTTTCTCCAGTATACTAAGTCATTAGCTGCTTCAAAACTGTTACCTTTATTCTTCCTACAGCTTGGAATGCTCTTCCCGCAGTTCTTTGAACTTTTCAGTTCTTAGCTTAAATAGCTTCTCTTTAGAGGGACCTTCCATTATCAGTCTATCTAAATTTAATTTTTCCTTAACACTTTTAATTCATCACTCAGTGGAAAGAACACTTCATGAGCATATGGACCTTATCTATTTTGTGTATCACTAAATTGCCAGAACCTAAGACAGTGCTTAGGCATTCAAAATATATTTGAATGAATAGAGATCCCCCATTTATTTCCTTCAAAGACTTTATTACAGTTCCTTTTTTGCTTATTTATTTACTTATTTAATGACTATCTTTTCCACTAGAATCTAATCTCCATAAAGGCATGATAATCTCACTGTATCCACAATGCCTTATACTAAGTAGACACTTAGTATCAATATAATTATTGAATAAATAATTGAATCAATGCTTATTGATGATTGCTTCCTGAATTTAAGCAGAGACCATCATTAATAAAGCATCCATCTTGGCACTCCCACCTGATATATTTTTTTAAACTAATAATGATGTAAAAGGAATACCTATGTCTTTGCCAACATTTTCCATTTTAAATTAGGCATTGGAAATGTTCATCATTAAGACTAAATTAGAATATGTTTAGGTAAAACTCTTTAAAAAGGCATACAAAACCTTTATAACCAGATTCTTGCTTTCTTGGTCTCTATACTCCTACAGACACCCAAAATATACCAATAATACCAATCTCTCAATATTCCTTGGTCTTTTGTACCTCAACGTTTTTTTGCATTTTGTTTCCCACTTCCCTCTCCTTCTTTCTTTACCTAGCAAATTCCTATTAACTAAGTATAAATATCTACTCTATGGAAACTCTCCCCAAATTTTTGCTCTTCCTTCTCTGCTTTCACAATATTTTTACATATTCTTATGATAACATTTATTAAATTGTATTTACATGCATACACATGTATGAATGTGTATGTACATGCATGTGTGTATGTGTGTGTCTTGTTTTTTAATTTCTGTTATCTTTCTCCTCTTCTAGATTCTCAAGTTTGTTTAACTTTCATAACTACTGTCTCATTGGCGTATAGATGGTACCAATAAATGTAGGTGAAAATAAAATTAATACGGCTGTCAAATTTTATGCAAAATTAGTCAGGGATATTTGTTGTAGTCAATCAATTGAAGAAACAAAAAATAATATCAACTTACATTTTATGTTATTTCTAATTTTTCTCCCAAACACTTCC
>NW_005372006.1:929558-962254 GCF_000412655.1 Myotis brandtii | reverse complement strand
ATTATTTTACTGAGGCAAAGACAGGTTAAGTCCTGGTCCATGGTCAACAGCTAATGGTTGGTATTAAAGTAAAAAAAAAGAAGAAGAAGAAGAACATGGGGCAAGGGGCAGTGGTGGGCTTGAAGGGGTCAATGGGGGAAAAGGGGGGACATATGTAATACTTTCAACAATAAAAACAAAACAAACAACTTTCTTCTCCTGATTCCTGGCCACCATAACATGAAGCATTCATTTTCAACTTTGGTTCAAGACAGAATCACTACCACTTGTAATGATATTATAGTGATTCTTAAACAAACAAAAAAAAACCATTGATTACCAAATAGAAAAAAAAATAATACTCAACTTGAATAGTAATCAAATAAAAATGATACAGTTTTTAATTACGAATTCAGTAATAAAATCTGTTGTGGAGGAAATGTGGTAAAATGGAAATTGTCTATTTTATTGATAGTAATAAAAATTGATTTAAAAATACCCTTTGGAAAGTAATTTGGCTGCATTTTATAAGAATCTCAAATGATTTAAACACATCATACACACACTTCTTGGAATACATATTATGATAATATGAGACATAGCTTTATGCACAATAATGCTTGTTGTAGACAATACAGCACTGTTTATGATAGTAGTAAAAACTGAAACAGCCTAGATATACAACAATAAGGAATGACTAAGTGATTTGAGATATGAGTGAATGTTATAATGGTAATAATTACATTAAAAACTAAATTTTAGTAATAAGAAAATTCTTATTTAATTTTATCAAGACACTATAAAGTAATGTTTCCATAGTCTTATAGTTGTAGAAATACCCATAGAATAAAAATTAAAAATAGATTAAAAATAAAAATGGTATTTTTCTTTTGTTTGTGGGAAAAGGGGGATTTTTAATTATTAATTTAAATAATAGAAAAAGCAAGTAATAAATATTTTAATGTTTTTCAATACATAATAAGCTTTAAAACACCATAGCACCATACTCACTACAACTAATAAAAAGGTTTAAAGATAAAGAAAATTTTAATTTTCCTACTGTCAAAGAAATTTGATTGCTCACTGAAACTGTTGTCATTTCCATGGAGGAAGGAAGGGTCAAATGCCGTAGCTAGCAAGGAAAGTCAGAGATGTTACTGGAATACAAGGAAGCATGTGGCTATAAAAAAAAACACATAGGAAAGAGATGCATACACACACATACACACATGCATGCACACATTCATGTATGTGTTTGCATCTAAATATTCATCTCCGCAATGAACATCAAATGGCATTCAGAACAAAATTTTCCACCTGAATTATATAGTACTAGGGGCCCAGTGCACAAATTCGTGCACTTTGAAAAGAACTTTGGGCTGTGAGGCTGTGGTAAGCACAGGGGCGGGTCTCAGCCCATCCTCCGCGCCCCTGCCTGTACCCTCCCAGTCCCCTGTCTGCTGGCAGACCCATTCCCACCACCGCCACTCCCATGCGCTGATGGCACTGGCCCCACTCACACCCTCTGATGTCACAGAGCAATTGGGGCCGGCACCAGCAGTGGGTACAAGTGGGGCCAGCACTGTAAGCAGGTGTGAGTGGCAGCTGCGGCTGCTACTCTGATCACCCCTCAGGAGCACAGGGAGGTGGAGAAGCCCTCAGGGGCGGAGTGATCGGGACTGGCGCCGAGCACCGGCCGCAGATGCAAGTGGGGCCGCCACTGGCAGTGGGTGTGAGCGGCAGCTCAGGCGCTGGCTGTGGGTGTGAGCAGGGCCGGCGCCGGCAGCAGGTGCAAGCACCAGGTGGGACCATGGCATGAGGGAGCAAAGAATTTTCAGTAACCACCAGAGGCTCGCCCCAATGACAGTGACCAGCGCTCTGCATTGGTCTGGCCCCCCCGCTCCACCATCCCCCATCCCTCTATGGCCAACATCCGCCATGTTCCACACACGCCCCTCTGGTGGTCAGTGCATGTTATAGTGACCGGATGTTTGGTGGTTCGGTTGTTTTGGTTGTTCCACCGTTCAGTCTATTTGCATATTAGCCTTTTATTATATAGGAATCCATGCCTCTTACTGCATTCTACCTTCTCTTATCCTTATTGCTGTTTATACTAAACATCCTAAATTTTCTATCTAGTGACCACACAGTGTGATCTTTGTAATTTTCCAGTGCCCCAATGTTTGGTGTGCTCTTTAGAGTTTCTGGAATTGAATTAGATAAACATTTCATAAAGTTTCAGAGTATGGGAGACTGATATGAAAGCAGATTTGTAGGAAGGTGAATGTGGTAATGATGCATGAAATAAGTCATGACTTTAGTAATTTGGGTACGTAGGGTCCTTCTAGGGTGGGCTACAGGACTGAACTAAAGCAAGAGTGATAATGAATAAATTTAACAACCTGAGCAGCATGGATACTGACCAGCTGTAGAGATTCTGGCTGAACATGAGTTCTGGAGGGCTCCTGAAGCAGGGTCAGGTGTGAACCTTAGCCTGCTAGATGGTGTGAGGATGTTGGGGAGGTCCAGAAGGGAGGATAGGGTGGCCAGGTGGTGGTGTGCACTTAGGGGGCTCAGGGCACAGGTAGAAGAAAAAAACTCAAAGTCAGTACAACCTGAAGTCTGCCTTAGATAGAAAGGGTGGCTGCAAAGATCATATGGGAAGAGTGACTTTAGGAGAATTTAGCAACTGGTTAGGAAACTATGATGTGAAAAATGGAAGTATTAAAGAAGCTTCTAGCAGTTGTTAGAGAGAATATTGTTTCTTTTAACAAAAAGAGGAATTGGAGTCAGCTTTGGTGATGAAAAATGGTATTGGTTTTTGATTGTAGGATATCTAAGTGGGACTAGTCAAAGGAAAGTTGGAGATGTACAACTCAAGGACAGACTAGCACTTGAACATGCTAAAATGGAGAGTAACTTCCACCCACAGGTGTTAACTGGAAGCCCAAGGAGGGAAACTACTGAAGTTTGCAAAAAAAGGAGAAAAGGAGAGATCTTAGCAGACACTGCCATGGATTGGTCAAATTAAGGGCATTTGAAGCAGTTTGTTTTCTTCTATTTTCCTGAATCTTCCATATTTTCCACAACAATCATGGGGGAAATATCTACTGTTAAATCTAATTTCGTTTTTACCAAATATATTATCTAGACCAGTATAGCTCAAAGTGTGACCTAAATAACAGGGCTAAGTAATTACAATTTTTATCGCCCTGACCGGTTTGGCTCAGTGGATAGAGCATTGGCCTGCGGACTCAAGGGTCCTGGGTTCGATTCCAGTCAAGGGCATGTACCTTGGCTGCAGGCACATCCCCAGTGGGGAGTGTGCAGGAGGCAGCTGATCGATGTTTCTCTCTCATCGATGTTTCTAACTCTCTATCCCTCTCCCTTACCCTCTGTAAAAAATCAATATAATATGTATTAAAAAAAATTTATCATTACTACTATTTTGGTTTGAGGCCTAATGAATCAGGATCTCAGTGGATGGTGCCCAGGAATCTGCATTTTTAACACGGGGACTCAAGCACATTGAAGTTTGAGAATCAATGACTCAGAGTGCAGGCCACAGCACCTAGGGACCATTCCTTATCTCTGTGGCATTGATTCTAATCAGTGTGCATTGATTCCATCTGGAGCTCAGGGCCTCGCTCAGCTTCACTGAGCACAGAGCTTTCTCCAGCTCCCAGATGCTTTTTGGAATTGCTACTGTGTTCTGTCTCAGAGAGATTACTCAGTAAACCATTTTGGTTAATGTGTAGACTTAGATAAATCAACTGGCTCATTAAAATTGTTTGCACTCTTTAGGGAATAGAGTTTTGAGGTTTTCTTCTTGACCTGTCATCGTCTTTTACTTGTCTCATCTTGGTACAAAGTGTTCTTTTATTCTTTAATTTTCTCTGTTAATAATGGTCATAAGAGTGCAAAAACAAGCCTCATTTACAGAAACTTGCATCATTGCAAGCAATGAGATGATCTCAAAGTTGAATCAGCCTTTGAAGAAAAAAATCAGCCTTTTCTTCAAAGGTCTGCCAGCCTTTGAAAAAAAAAAAAGAACAGCGTTTAATGACTTTGTTTAACACACACACACACACACACACACACACACGTGTGTGTGTGAGTGCACTGCACACAGCCTTTGTCCAGGACCTACTTACTACCCCTCGTACTAAATTAATAAATACAAAAAAATAATAAGGATATTTCTTTCTAAAAGTTGTGGTAAGTCATGAAAAGATATGTAACTCCTGCTTGGAGGAAAAATATTTAAATTCAGATTTTGTGAGAGGGTCATTAAAATGTGTAAAATCATTCTTACTGGAAAAAGGCATTTTTTAAACCGAGGTTTTCTTTTACTCTCCATTCAAATGTAGATATTCTCTTGAAGATTAAAACACCTTTTGAAATTGTATAGTAGGGAACTAAAGGCAGTATTGAAATCACACGTTGTATGCTAGCAAATCATGGTGAGGGTTATTTTCTCACATCCATGCCCTCTAGCAAGATCAGAGACAAGGTTATAAATTCCCAAAAGTAACCAGTTAGCTGTGGTATCCAGTGTGTGGTACTAATGAGGCTAAGGTCAGGGTTCAGTTCCCAAACAAGCTGGTTAGCGTGACAAGAGCGATGGCCTCCCCAACCTGGCTGTGAAAAGCATTAGTCACCTAGGGAGGTTTTTTTCTGTGTGTTATAAATTTCTGGGCCTTATTCCAGAACAACCAAATCAAACTTCCTTGCAGTAGAGCTGGGAGTCTATACTTTAAAAGAAATCCCCAGGTAATTCTTATGTCTGTCAGGACTTTTGAATCAATAACCCCAGAGGAGCCCGCCAAGTAACAAGTTTCCCAACAGGACTGCTTGGTGGTCTTTGCAGCACAAAACTGCAAATTCTAAAACTGCATAATGGAGAACCTTCAGAGTCTCCAGCGAGTGTGTCCTTCTGCACACATGGATTGGATTTCTTAGCAGAAGACATGAATCCATAAAGATTTCAAGTCTTAATGACAAAGGGCAAGCCTGGCATCTTGAGCAAAGCCTGTTTCACGTACACATCACTGAGCTTTTAAATGCTGGTGGACAGAACTCACCTTTCCTCACACAACCCAAGATATGCCGCCTCTTCTCCTGGGAAGCAGACACTGATTCCAGGTCCATCCTGTGAAATACTCTGCTCTGAGCATAGGGATCAGTCCTCTGAATTTCCCAGATCAGCGTCTGGAGGAATGAAAGAAAAGGGTATCTTCTCTGGCAAGTTTGGAAGGTTTTCATGGCTGGAGTATTTTCAAACACAGAAATCTGTCCCTGGCCAAGGACAAACCAGGGTGGTCCTGAGGGCAATCATGTGAAACCAAACCGAATGATAAATCCATGTCTCTGTTGAGAATTTGTGTTGGGACAGAGGGGCGGGGAGGCGGGGAGGGGCGGGGAAGGTCTGAGGCGGGTGAAAAGAAAAGCCAGAAAAACTGGTATATGGAGTCAAAAACAAAATACCAGCAAAGTACATAATTTTTTATGTTCTGGCCAGCAGCACTGGGGTAAAGTATATATAATCGGATATATTTGTTATATTTTTCAAGTCAAATAGATAATAGCTCTCAGAGTTATACCCAAATGCATTGAGATGGGGAAAACCAATTTATCTTACAGCACAAAATAAAAGGCATGTCCTTTTTTTTCAGTTTTAAGGCAATTTTTAAAAAAAGTTTAGGTTTGACATAGCTCAATTTTAAAAGGTCCCTTCTAACTTTGATGCTGGGATTAACCTCCTTTCTGTGAGAAATTGGACAGAAGCCTCAGACCCAACCCAACTGGCTCAGCAAATATTTCCTTAAGTGCAAATAACACACCCATTCCACTGTCATCTAGAATGCTAACTCTAAAGCCAAGAAATCCATCTTTGCAAATTGAGACAACTGAGGTTGACATTTGTCCACCATCCTGTGTGTTACATTTTGGGATTTCTTTGAAGATGCACTTTCTTGCAATGCCCCCTGTTCTAAGTAAGCGGGAAGGGCCTGCGGGGAGGAAGCTGGCACAGCGCATTACACACTCTGAAAGTTGCCAGGCACCTACGCTCCTTCCGAGTCAATACTTTTAATACAATGTCCTTCTCTAGAGAACCTTCACATTAAAGGAGTTTCCACTCTGTTATTAGAGCAAAATGATGCATAAAAGTATCCCTGGGTTCTTCAGGGTCCTCGGGCCAGCAGGCTACAAAGAGAGAAGCCTGCTTGGTGTCATTTTGAGACAGTCGGTCAAATGGTCTTACAAAAAAGAGGAAACTGTGGGTAGATGAAAGTTCTGCTTATAAAGTGAATGTTACTACAGTGCATTGTGGTTATATTATGTGTGCCCAAAGGATAAAGAATTCAGGTGTGAAGTGGTGTGGCAAGAGTTGCAAATTAACTAAGCCTGCGTTGGGAGTTTTCCTTTAGTGTGCCGCAGCAACATGCCCGTGGCTCCGGGGAACTTTCTGATTAAGTTGAAACGCAGCACTCAAGCCTCCTGTTAAATGTAGCACAGGAGAGGTTATTAAATATTTCTTGGCAATTAATTACCTGAGATACACCCTTTTTTCACAGCTTTGGTATCAGGTATGTGGGAGAGTTGAAAATACTTAATTGCACCTAATTTGTTGTAGTTTAATTACATGTCTCAGCATTGTATTGGAGTCTGCAACCTCTGTGAAGAATTTGTAAGGGGCTCCATCCTGGCACTTCCAGAAGAAGGGATTTTTTCTTTTTTTAACTTTTGTGCAATAATCATACCCGACCTTCTATCTTTCATTGAAATTTAAGAAATTATGAAAACCTGCAAAATATGTAAAGAAAAAAATCTTTCCTACCAATCATACAGTCTTTCTTTAATTAGATAAAGCCATTTTCCCCATGCCCATCCTTCTGTTGGCTCAGATCCTGAGAGAAGTTCCTTTTAAGATAGAAAAGAGAGACTGAGGGTAGGCATCCAGTTGCATCTGGCTCATTTCCACGGATTCTGCTGGCCACTCTGTTATCTTCAATCACCAGAGACCTGATTACTGCTCCCAATCTTGCTGACATTCCGTTTTCTAGACCTCTTATTCAAGCATTTTCACCTTCTGGCTTAAAAACAGTCTTCTGGTTTCCATACCTTCTCTGCTTTGCTTCGTAGTACTTAGTAATACCTAACATCACATTATTTATTTTTTTAATGTCAAATATTTTTTGTCCATCTTCTCTCACTAGAAACTCCATTAGAGAAGGAAACCTGTTAGTCTTATTGGCCTGTTAAATCCCAGCATTGTTGCAAGGCCTACCACAGAATTTGGGTTCAATAAACATTGGATGGATGGATGGATGGATGGATGGATGGATGGATGGATTATATCTTGACATTTTCTAGACTCTATTCTGGATTGGTTCACGTCCCTGATCAACTTCAAGCAGGTATTCTTCATGGAACCCAGATCACATATTTTGGACAGTTGCCAAAGTCTTTGTATGCTACACATTGAAAACAACAACAACAAAAGAGTTAAAATATTAAAATCTGCTAAGGAAGCAAAAGATGAAACTAAAATGAGAGTAATATCTGGGTGACAGTTGACCAGAAAGGAAAACAATGTATCAGCTGATGAAACTGACTCTGGACCATGAGTTTTGGGAAAGCAGACTAACCATTAGAGCTACTGCTCCTGCCTTTGCCCTAGAGGCAATGGATAGAATGGACAGAAGATGAGTAATTGTTTTCCAGATCAAAATGAATCAATATCTTCCACTCAGCAGTACATCCAAATACAAAGACCAAGCATAAATAAGAGCAAAGTAGCAACAGTCAGCATTTTAAGCCAAAAGTTTTCACTGGATATAAGCAAATGTAGAAAGATGATGAAGGGCGCTTACAGCCAGGAGAAGATTTTACTCATTCTTCATAAGAAAACTATAAATGAGGCAATGCCCAATTTTATAGGAAACTAAAGCCCAGATAGGCTTATTAATCTGTTTCAGTTCACACATAAATATCTGGTTTAAAACTGTATATGTGCTCTTTATACTCTACCAGGAAAGGTAAATGGGTACCATACAATCTTCAGTTCTGATGGATTGGTAGCAACAGCCTCAAGACCAGTGTTGACAAGTTCTCTGTGGCCACAGCAGGATTAGCAGGAGCTGGTGGTGAGGTTGGCGCTGTCTGCTCGCAGCACGGCCAGGAATGGCATCACCCCTGCAATGTGCCACCTCTGCACATGTCGTCTCATCATCAGAGCTTCCAGACAGTATTTCTAAGGTGTGGGGTAATTTGGGAGAGAAAGATACCAAATAAAGGATTATGCAAGGCTTAGTATAGGTAGTAAATCTGATGACATATTTCTTCTATCTAAACAGACAAATTCATGTTTTATGAGGCAAGTAGTGGGCACCTCTGCCTGAGTGTAAGATGAAGTATTTATTCAAAATTGTCTTTATTTTTATTAATGATAATGAAGTACATACATGTAACAAGAAAATGGTACTAAGTTCAATAAAGAGTTTAAATAATCTCCCTCCGTTACACTAATCTCTCCCATTACCACCTCAATGAACTGGTGCATTTATTTCTACACCTTTCTCTACATTTCTCCATGTTTGCTATGCTCCGTATACCACATAGAGTTTATTGTTAGTAATTAGGTCATTCTATCTATCTGTCTAGCTAATATTTTTCTATTTATTTCATCATTCTCACCTAATATTATATATTACTAGAGGCTCAGTGCATGAAATTCATGCACAGGTAGGGTCCCTAGGCCTGGCTGATGATCAGGGCCCATCATGTTGGCCGGCCTCCCCGCCTCCTCCTTCCCTCACTCCCTCAGCACCCCACTGCTGCTGCTGGTCACTGGCCATGTTCCGCGCCACTCCCTGGTGGTCAGCGCACATCATAGCGAGCGATCGAATTCCTGGTCTCCCAGTCGAACTCCTGAGAGGACAATTTGCATATTAGCCTTTTATTATATAGGATGTCACGGTATAAATATACCATAACTTATTCTACCATTCTCCTATCGATGGACATTCAAGTTGTTTCCAGTGCTTTGACATTTCATATAAAGCTGTAGGGAACATCCTTGAACACACATTTCTATAGAAAACATTATCAAAAGCAGAATCACTGCATCAGAAGGTGTATCATTTTTAATTTAATACACATTGCCATATTACTTTTCTAAAGTCTGTAGCAACTTATGCTCCTACAGCAATGTATGAAAGTGACTTTCCCTGTATCCTCTTCAGCACTTATGTGTTACAACTTCCCTTTTTAATTTTTGAAATTTGAAGAGGAAAAAATTGATATTTGGTTATAGTTTCACTTTGCCCTTTCTTGAGTAAAATTGAGCAGCTATTCATGCTTATTGATTAGATGTGAGTTTTTTCCTGTGAATTGAAATTTTGCCAGTGTTTTAAAATCTGTGTGTGTGTGTCTGTGTGTGTGTGTGTGTGTGTGTGTGTCTAACATGTGCACTCTGGTTTTCAAGTCTTGTACAGTAAGATTTCTTTTTATCAAAAATATTTTCTCACAAATAGTTCCATAAATTGTTTTCTATATCTAAAGTTTATTTCTTACTTTAAATTTCAATTTAAATTTCAACTTTAAATTTCAATTCATCTCTAGCTTTTTAGTTTAGTTTTCTTTTAGATGAGGTTGCAAGGGAAACACTATTTATTAACCTAGAAAATACATATAAACAGATCATTAGAAAACAATGTAGAAGGAAATAGTAGGCATAAGGAATGTTCACAGAGGGAAGATGTTGAACTAACTCAGTTTATCAAGTTTGCCTATGGTGCATCTTCAAGGGTATTGCAAGCATATGCAAATTATATCTGTATTCTCTCTTTTTTTCTTGACTCAATCCATCATTGATATTTCTAATGCTACTCTCTTGCTCAGTCCTTAACTCAAATAGTTTTATTTCTAGAGGAGGAATCTCAATTTAAACACCTTAAATATTAGTCAGGTAACATACATGAGTGAATCCAGCTATGGATTAAGAGTATGCCCTGCCTACATTAGTGAGCTTCCCATCGATCTCTTTTGATTCTTGCAACATGGGAACACATGTTCTATTTTCCAGATTATCTAGTTTTTAAAGAGAATATTTAAATATTGAAGCTTCTAAATTTTAAACATCCACAGCTAATTTTATTTAAACAAACACATACAAATACACACAACACAGCACTAACATGAGAGACAAATGAAAACCATCTGTAGTCTTTATTATTTCCAGGCACTACCACTTTGCAACCTCAGGGCTTCTCCAAGCTCCGCTGACTTCAGTGTGTTCTGCACACTCTGCCAGACTTGTCATCTCACACTCTTAATCAAAAGCTGTCTGTTGTACTACCCTGTTAATGAATGAAATCTCAAACTCTTAGTCTGACTTTCAATGTTGTCAGTATTTTGGCCTCCATCTACATCTCACACATAGCCTGTGAAAGTTAGTCCCTTTAGGCATCAAACAGAATGTCTAATACACATTTGTACAATGGCTGAATGAATGGCTCTTTCAGGAATAATGTGTTGACAGGATTGAGTATGGGAGTTAGCGAGAAGATTGGCATGATAGATAGGATTTAAATTGGGCAAAGCTTGGAATAAAGATAAAGAGCTTGGGCATTATTCAAGAGGCAAGATATGTAGAAGAAAGCATGTAAGATTGAAAATCAGAAAGCCTGAGTTTAAATCCATCTCTTTCGTTTTTAAATTGTGTGGTTCTGGATAAGTGACTTGTTATTAATTAGTATAAATTTCCTTATTTATAAAGTGAGGTGACTGGAGGTTTTAGTTTGAATCCAGTGAGAAGAAATTCAGAGAGGAAGGTGTTCTTTAAGTAATGTATAAGAAAGATAAATTTGATACTGTGGTGACTAATCAAGTTGAATTACTTTTTACACACTATTGACTATTTGGATATACTCTTATGCAAAATGTTCATTCAAGACTCTTTTTTTATTGGACGGTTTGTCTTTGTCTTTTGTACTTATGAGAGTTCTATATAGAATCTGGATATGAGTCATTTATCACATATATATTGAAAATATCTTCCACTCTGTGAATTAATTTTCATTATTTTAATTGTATGTTTTTATGAACAACAGTTCTTAGTTTTATTATAAACCAAGCCTTTTTTTCTTGGTTTATGGTTAGTGATTTTTGTGTCCTAATTAAAAAATTCTTGCCTTTCCACCCCCCCAAAAAAAAGGAAGAAAGAAAAGAAGAAAGAATGAAAGAAAGAAAGAGAGAAAGAAAGAAAGAAAGAAAGAAAGAAAGAAAGAAAGAAAGAAAGAAAGAAAGAAAGATAAATTTGATGGTGAAATGCATAACGAGTCTTGAGATGGCAAAATTATTTTAGAGATCATTGCATTAGTCAAACTATAAAGTGATGGAGTCGGGACTACAAAATTGGGATTAAGAATATAACTGAGCCCTAGTCAGTTTTGCTTAGTGGTTAGAGCATCAACCCATGGCACAAAGGGTCCTGGGTTTGATTCTTGGTACCTCAGTTGCAGGTTCAATCCCTGGCCCCAGTTGGGATTCAAGCAGGAGGCAACCAATTGATGTGTCTCTCTCACATCAATATTTCTCTCTCCCCCTTCCTCCCTCTCTTTCACTCTCTCCAAAAATAAATGGAAAAACATATCCTCACTCCTTGGGTGAGGGTAAAAAAATAAAAATAAATGAAAAGTCCCAGTCAAGATGGCGGTATAGGTAAACCCAATACTCACATCCTCCCACAACCACATCAAGATTACAACAAAATTACAGAACAATCATCATTCAGAACCATCTGAAATCTGGCTGAGTGGAATTCCTACAACTAGTGAATTAGAAGAAGCCACATTGAGACTGGTAGGAGGGGAGAGATGTAGAATGGGCTGGTCCCACACCCATGCGTGGTGGTTTAAAACTGGGAGAGCTATCTTGGCTGTGGAGGTCCCCTTGAGGAGTATCCATGGGTCCCACCCCAGGGTTCTAGAGTCAGGAGTAGAAGTCCCCATAACTTCTGGCTATAAAAATCAGCTGGGATTGTGGCTGAGTGAGATGGAGGGCTGCTGGACGCCCAGGCAGTTCCTCTTAAAGGGCCCACTCGTGGATTTACTCAGACTAACTTCCTTTGAGCTCCAGGGCTGGGCAGCAGCTTGAAATGAACTGGGGACATTTGAAGAGGAAATGAATTGCCTGGCATCAGAGCAAGAATTAGGGGTGAGTGGAGCAGCTTTATACCAGACAAAACTGGTAGCATAAGCCATTGTTCCTTTTCTAAGCCATTCTCCCACAGAACCAGCAGGTGGCTGCCATATCTGAGTCTCCATCAACCTGGATCACACTGTTTGCCCTGCCCTGGTGATTTCCTGAGATCCTACCCCATCCAAACCTCAGGCTCACCCAAACCATTTCCATTGGTTTTTCTGTACAAATGGCCTCTCTTGCCTCATAGGTTGGACTTTCCTAAAATCCCTCAAACAAGCTGCATCTGGCTTCTGCATACTCCAGGCCTCTTGCTAAGTGGTCCCAGGCCCAGCACTAGTCATAGCTAACACTGTTTTGCAGCTTGGCTTCTCCTGGGCACCTCTAAGTCAAGCACAAATAGCAGTCATCTGCAGATTGTTGTGCAGCTTGTGCCAGGTGGTCCCAGGCAGAGCAAAGGTGTGGACAACTTGCACCTCCCAGGAGGCCCCAGAGTCAGGGCACCTGGTGGACAGCTTCAGACCACACCACATTACAGCCCTTCCACTTCCCCTACTGATGCCTTAGGGTTAATCACTCCCAGTGATGCCAACAGCAATCAATATTCAACTAGTACAGAAAAGTGCACACAGGCTATAAAGGGGCACACCTGGAGTGCCTATCTTGGCTGACTGGGGACGCTATGCCACTGGGCCCTACAGCGTAAACAAGGCCACTCACTCTACCAAGTCTGGGAGACATAGCAGCTCTACCTAATACATAGAAATGTGGAGACAAAGAAACAGGTTTCAAATGAAAGAATAGGAGAAATCTCCAGAAGAAGAACTAAAAAATGGAGACAAACAAACTACCAGAAACAGAGTTCAAAATAATGGTTATAAAGATGCTCAAGGAACTTAGTGAGAACTTTAATAGTATGAAAAAGGACATAAAAAAGAACCAGTCCAAAATGAAGGATATACTAACTGAAGTAAAAAATAATTTACAGGAAATCTAAAGTAGAGAAGATGAAGCTGAGAGTCAAAGCAGCGATTTGGAATTTAAGGGAGCAAAAAATATCCAATCAGGACAGTAAAAAGAAAAAAGAATCCGAAACTATGAAGATAGTGTAATAAGCCTCTAGGACAACTTCAAGCATACCAACATTCATATTTTTGGGATATGAGAAGGAGGAGAGAGAGAGCAAGAAATTGAAAACCTATTTGAAAAATAATGACAGAAAACTTTCCTAACCTGGTGAAGGAAATAGACATACAAGTCCAGGAAGTGCAGAGAGTCCCAAAAAAGAGGAACTCAAAGAAACCTACATCAAGACTTGTCATAAGTAAAATACAAGAAGTTAAAGACCAAGAGATAATCTTAAAAACAGCAAGAGAAAGACAGTTAGTTACCTACAAGGGAGATTCTACAAGACTGCCAGCTGATTTCTCAACAGAAACTTTGTAGGACAGAAGGGACTGGCCAGTGATGAAAAGCAGCAAACTACAACCAACATTACTCTATCCAGCAAAGCTGTCATTTAGTACCAAAGGATATATAGCTTCCCAGACCAGAAAAAGCTAAAGAAGTTCATCACTACCCAACCAGTATTACATAAAATGTTAAAGAGTCTTCATTAAGAAGAAAAAAAGGTAAAAAATATGAACAGTAAAATGGCAACAAATACATATCAACAATTGAATCTAAAAAAAACAAATAAATGAACAAGCAGAATGGAAACAGATTCATAAAGAGAACATTTTGATGGTTGCCAGGTGGGAGGGAGGTTGGGGGAATATGCGAAAAATGTGAAGGGTTTAAGAAGTACAAATTGGTTGTTACAGAATAGTCAGGGGGGTGTAAAGTACAGCATAAGGAATATGGTCAATATCATTCTAATAACTATGTACAGTGTCAAATGGGTATGAGATTTATTGGGAAGATCACTTAGTAAGTTATATAAACTCTAATCACTGGGATGTACACCTGAAACTAATATAATATTATATATAATTGTAAAGTAAAAATAATTCAAAAAGAATAAAACAGAAGAAAGAAGATGCAAACAATTATATGAATAAAGAATTTACAGGACTTGGTGTCATTGGTAAGATAAGAAGGAGAGGAAAAATTCAGGGAGCATTATGTTTTTTAATTTAGGAGACAGGAAATAGCTTTAATACAGAGACTGGTAGGTGGTTAATTAATATCATGTTAAGACATTTATTAATAACCATACATAGTTAAATGGAAGAAGCAGTAAATTCAAAGTAAGCAGAAAAATTTTAACCTCCTCCCATCCTTCCAATCCACCCCAGCGAACATCTCCAAGCAAAGTGACTTTGAAGTCAAAGGCTTTATTATGGCTTCCCTTCCCAACTAATCAAGTTAGAAGACTTCTATTAAATACATGTTCTTCAGAGCTTAGTCTGGAGATCTGAGCCATAACACAATTGAATAAATACATCATTCCTGTAAATGTCACTTCTGTAAACATGTTTGTCAAATGTATTTGGTGTTGGAAAAATTGGACAGATACATGCAAATGAAACGAGGCCACCAACTTACACCATATACAAAAATAAACTCAAAATGGATAAAGGACTTAAATGTAAGACAGGAAACCATAAAAATATTAGAAGAATTCATAGGCAGCAAAATAGCAGACATATGTCTTAGCAATATCTTTACCGATACAGCTCCTAGGACAATGGAAACTAAGGAGAAAATAAACAAATGGGACTACATCAAAATAAAAAGCTTCTGCACAGCAAAAAAAAAAAAAAAAAAGAAAGAAAGCCCTCTGCATGGGAGAACATATTTGCCAATGTAATATCCAATAAGGGCCTAATCTCCAAAATTTATAGGGAACTCATATATCTTAACAAAAGGAAGATAAACAATCCCATCAAAGAATGGGCAAAGGACTTAAACAGACACTTTTCGAAAGTAGACATACAGAAAGCCAAGAGACATATGAAAACATGCTCAAAGTCACTAATCATCTGAGAGATGCAAATCAAAACAATGAGACACCATCTCACACTTATCAGAATGGCTATCATCAACAAATCGTCAATCGACAAGTGCTGGCGAGGATGTGGAAAAAAGGAACCCTCGTGCACTGCTGGTAGGAATGCAGACTGGTGCAGCCACTGTGGAAAACAGCACTTGGGATTTTTTAGATCATAAATTTTTCAAGAAAAAAAACGACTATAATTGCAATATTAATCTTTTTCCTGATTGCTTTCCTCCTCAGCACTGTTGCTAACCTGCCCTCCGAAATCACTAACTGCCTGCCTGCCAATGAGTTGGATTTAAATAGTAAAGGTACTGGGGATGCAAATGATGGGAGGAAACTTGGATATGTGATGTTATTTTTTAGTTTATAAAATCTTTGTGAAAGAATTTTTAGAACAATGTTGTTTAATATATTCGTTTCTAGTCATAGGTGGCTATTAAGCAGTTGAAAAGATATGCTGTTAAAATTAATTTCACCAGTTTCTTTACTTTTCTTAGCACAGCTATGAGAAAATGTAAAATATGTGGTTTATATCTGTGGCTTGCATTTCATATCTGTTGGGTGATGCTCCTTTAAAGGTAAGGCTTATTCAGAGTTGAGGGCTAATTATCATGGCATGGGAGCTGCCGTATGCCAAAACTCCCTAAAAGTCTGTCAGTCAAATGATCCCTGTCCTCTATTTTCTTATTTGATTAACTCCCATACCCAAGAGTGTCAGACTGCAACAAGAAAATGGGTATTGATATCATATATACTGATATCATACAGAAAGAAAGAACCATCTCTAGTCAAGAGAAAAATAAGGAGTTCTGTTTTGATCATGCTTCTTTGAGGGAGTACATTCCGGGAGAATGTAAAAATGGGAATTGGAGACAGGGAACTGCAGCTGGAGAGTAAAGGTGGGGCCTGAGATGTCAAGTGAGGTGAACTGAAGCACAAAAGGGAAGGCCTGTGTTTAAATGTCCACATCTCCCAGGACTTGATGTTTGGTCATAAATAAATTCATTCTCAATTTCTGAGACTCGGTTTCTCCGTGACAAAGTAAGAATAATCATCTCTGTCCCTCAGTAAATATTACTGAGCCCCTATTAGGTGCCAGACACAAAGATAAACAAGGCCCATCTTTGACTTCCAGAAGCTGTTGATCTAGTCAGGGAAGCGATAGGAAATGGATAATAACTAACGAGCCCGTGTTAGAGTTGACCAGTCTGGGTAAATACTGAGGGACAGCAAGTTTAGTCTTGAGGCGTCAAACCTCTTCTCCCTGATAATGCATATTCAGATTTTATATTCAGCACTGCTATCCCTCTTCTGCAAAACCTTCACAATCACCTCTCAGATCTCAGCTATTCACCTTTGTCTACTAGCATCTATGATCTGTGGCGTCATTGTCTTTTCCTCTCTCTATTAGACTGTGAAATCCTTGAAGGAAAGATTTGTGGTTTCTATCTCTAGATCCTTAGAACAGTTTACGTACCAAATATTTCCTCTTGCTCCTTTGTTCCCCTTTCTTCAATTAGAAGTAAGAGTTAAAGCCTTAAGAGCAGATAGGGCTGAGATAGAAGATAAAGAATCTAAAATGTAAAGGGCTCAGTACTATGCTTTGGGGGAATCTCCGTGGTAAGAGAAGAGAGTTCTATGTCATGGAATTGAAGAGAAATTCTCAAAAAGAGGGTGGCAAACAACACTATCAAATGCTGCAGAAATTATCAAGGGAATCAGATTGCAAAATGGCTGTTGAATTTGGCAGTTGTATTATATTTATTATTGGAATTTAAATCAAAATAATATAGAATAGTTTTTCCAATGGCTTCTTCAGTTTTAGCAATGATAACTCTGTTTTGCTTCGTTTTTGTTTTGTTTGTGTGAGCATTACAAAGATCTGAGGAAAGGATAAGATTCTTTTGCCAAATGAAAACAAATCGTTTGAAGTCTGGCGACGCCTACCATGAACACACAGTGACCTCCCAGCAGCAAAGGAAGCCGGCAACTCTCTTGTTAGCATGAGCCACGGCATGACTCTGAGCATTGTCAGGAAAACAGCTTCATTTTCTTCTTTCTGGTATTTCTAGCAGGTGGCTGAAGCAAAGACTTAAGCATATGAAATCCTCGATGAGTCACACATCCTCTCTTCTTCCTCATAGACACGTTCTGACCCAAGGATCTTTATCTGTAAAAATGCTGGGGTAGGAAAAGAGGCCTGACCTCACAGAGGCTTGACTCTGCGGCCTGGCTTTGCTACTGTCTGACCAAGAGCAGGTCATTTCTGAGGGTCTCCAGTGCCTGATCTGTAAAGCATGCCTTCCTGCTGCTAGATTATAAGCTCCTCTAAAGAAAGCACCAAGTATCAGTTCTTTTTATTCTTGTCCCTTAACATAATATTTTAAGTAAAGTAGATATGGAATAAGAAGAATTTTAAAGTGAGTTTAGACTCCTGATTTTAATATCCAATACTGAAGTTCTGGTATTTACTTAAAATTTTAAAATGCTTTTGAGCCTCAAATAATAGCCAGGTATATTTGTTTAATATTGCATTAACAAACTACGGCTCAGGAGCCAACTCCAGCCCTCTTCCTGTTTTTTTATAAAGTTTTAGTAAAACACAGTGAAGCCCATTCATTTACATATAGTCTATAGCTGCTTTCAAGATACAAAAGCAGTATTGAGTATTGCAACATAGACTGTCCAGCCTGCAAAACCTTTAATATTTACTATATGACCCTTACGGAAGAGTTTGACAATCCCTTATATATACTGTTGTTCACTTTGAATATCAAGAAAGCGTGTTGGATAAGGTCCGGGTGGGAACCTGGAGATAGTGATAACCACAGGCATTTTTCTACCTTTCAATGGGATGAACTGTAGTGGTCAGTCAATATAATTTTACCTAAGGACTTCCTTTATATAGAGGGGCTGCGCGCCTGAGAAAGCTGCCAGAATGGAACACTGAGAAGTAAAGGTCAACTTTTACTCTTAAACACTGGCAATTCAGTCATGTCTACACAGTGGGACAAACAGCACACATGGCAAAAACTATTTTTGCCTGGCTAATTCCTCTTCACATTCAAGAGCGGACTGTGGCCTCAGCAATTCTAGAAAGCATCACTAGAAGCATACCTGGCATATTTATGGCATATTTTCACGACTGGCTCTCCTTAAGACTGTATGATTTTCAAGGGATCATCTTTCTGTTCCCAGCAGCACGGTTCCTTTTACGGCATCTGAAAGATGCTCAATAAATGCTTTTGAACTAAATTGAACTGAACCTATGGGGTTCAGGTTGGACAAACACATCTATACCAACTGGATCGAAGTCTTTCTTTTCAAAATCAGTGAATACATACTAATTTACCAGATTTATTCCCACTAGTCCTCACCACTTTCCAATCTGATAACAAAATAATAAAACCATACAAAGATCAGGTATTTGCTGAGCATCTACTCTGTGCAAGGCAAATGGAAGCAGACATAATTCCTTTTGGTCTCATAATATAATTCTTTTCCTACCAGATTCCCTTGAGGCCAGTTATGATCTCTCTTAATGCTGAGGGCATGCAAGTCTGCCGTTATTGACATGACCAGATGCTTGTCTAGGCTGAGGAGTAGTAATGGTAATAAGGCAACCAGGGCCCACATCATTCAGTCCTCACCCAAAGAATCAGAGTGAAACAACAGTTGCCGTAAGTTGGCTGGGTAAAACATGCACCAATTAATGATGGCCTTACTCGTTCAGATAAAAGTTTCCAATTAATGAATCATTAAGACACACACTTTAGGACCATGGAAAATCATGAACCAAGCAGCATGCCCAGGAGCAATCTTCCAGTTATGTGGCTGTGCTTAAATACAATGCTAATTTCTGAGAGCCTGTCGTTTGTATTAGCACTGAGATGAATCACGATGGATTTATGAATGTGATTCTGCATCGCCCATTACACAAGCCGTCCCCAGGGAAAGTGAGCCATCCTCAGAGCAACTCCTAATAAGCAGAAATTAAACGTTACTGTCCCTTGCCACCACACACACACATACACACACAAAAAAAAAGAAAGAAAGAAAAGCATGTCTCGGCGGAGGATAGTGGGTGGATAATTTGGTTGTACAAAGTGAGAAGGGAGGGAGACATGCATCTATTTTAAGCCTTTGTGGCCTAGGGAACCTGGGGTACAGCACTCCCTGTGCTCAAAGGCAAGAGCCCTCTTACACAATAAATAATTTAGAACCCTCATAGCAATGCCTGGTGAGGAGGCTGCTTCCTGCAAGCTGCCTCCTCTGCTATTCTTGGAAAAGCGATATATGACCCTGTAGCTCAGACAGAATTCCTGCTTTCCACCGCAGAGTTCTGACCAAGGCCCTCAGCCAGGGGACGTCAGAAGGAAACCAACACAATACTGTCATTGTGTGTGTTATTTATAGCTTATTGTTTTAAAAAATGGAAGCAACTGGATTCTTTGTGGCAAACTTAAGATCTCATCCATGAACTTGGCAGGTACTTTTACTGGAGCAGATTTAAAAAACAAATTCAATATTTTGTACGCTGTTCAAGGGAAACCGCCAACCAGCAACCCCTCCTTTCTGTTATGTTTTCCCTTGTGTCTCTTCAGTGGCTTCTGACATTCACTCCGAGTAATTTTGAAAGGCCAAATGGTTTTTCTTTTCCAACTAACCCCCAATTTTCTGTGCAAAACCTAAGGAAGCAAAAACTCAGATATTTCATGTTCGATTGATCTCTGATTTTTAGCCTGGTTTCTGTGATGCTAACTCATTAAAAGATTAATGAGATATGGTGAATACATAATGTACAAAATACAACAATGTATAAACCACAAAATGCCATCAAATCCCACTCTATGACTTTAGAACCAGACACCCATTCCTCAAGTCAACCAAAGCTACATTTTTGAGTGGGTGGTGTATTTTGTGTTTGTTTCTCAGATCTCAGGCCTCTCAAAAGTCTTATGTCCAGGATGTCTTTAATCAGTAAAGAACATTGGTAAGGGTGATGAGAAAGATGGACAGGCCGAGATTCTCCCGCGCACTTACAGTTAGTACCGACATATGTATTTTAGTGTGATTACTGCAAACTTTAAAAAATGATCCGAGGTCGCCGACACACACAGCTGAATACTAAGGTGCTATCACGTTATTTGCTGTAGGATGGAAGTGAGAGCAAATTCCTTTGGGCCATGGAAATGTATGTGCCACCTGAAATGGCTCCATAAATCTGCCAAGTAGGTAGCAGGTGTTCTCACCCCTTGCCCTGATTCTCCCTTACAACACCTTAGAAAGAACAAGCAGGAAATATCCTTTTACACGTATATTTACTGATGCGACCAAATGCTTATTTGCCTCTAGGGGGCATTTCTAAAGACTTCAAAGGAAAGTATTTCAGCTGTAATGGCTGTCGCACCAGATGGCTCAGAAATAGGAATAGAAAAGAAATAGGAACAGAAAAGAAGAGAAAAAAAGAGAGTCACTTTGATCGAGGTGGCTTTTATTGCCATGAACAGAAAATAAGTCAAACTGGTTTCTGAGTTGAATTGGAGGTTGAGAAAGATTTTTTTTTTTTTTTTACTTTATGTAAAAATTGTTATCTAACTAATTTTTCTGGTTAGACCTAGCATAAGTGCCATAAAAATAAGTATCATTAGAAAGAGACTCTCAGCACCAAGGGTAATATTACAAAGGTCACATTAATTCATAGAAGAGTGTGGGGAAAACTTAGCCTTGATTGAAATAAGTGCCTTACATCTTTAAGGTCAGCATTCACTTGGAAAAGAAGGAAGATGCTGCAGTAGTCAGAAATGATTGCATATCAAAAGAGATATTCTTCTGAATGAGCTCTTTAAAATCCTAGTATTAATATTATGATACAGTGCTACATCATCTTTATTATCTTCTAGGGTCTGTTGCTTAATCTATTAGTTCTATTACATCCTCAGTCACTGTTAATATCTCACTTTGTTCTTCAGTATTCTTTATATTTCCACAGTGCCTTTTACCACCCAGCACATTGCAAATATCAGTAAACTAAGCTACCCCAAATCCGTGTGTGGGCAGAGGAGTCTTATTATCCTCATTTTGAAGCTAAAAAAGGCAGGTTCAGTGAGGTGAAGAGACTTGCCTAGCCAGCCAGTAGCAGAGGCAGAAATGGTCTCTGTTTATGATGCTTGGTTATCTGCTTTTACTAGCAAACATGATAACTACTAACCTCTAATCTTCTAAACATGAGCATATTATGTGGAGTGAGGATATCAATACTGAGTCCATTGGAGGAACCAGTCAAATTTGTACAATATATATCCACTTTTGCTTCCTATACATCCCCCCAAAACAACAACAAACAACAACAACTTGATTTTCATTGAAAAACTTTGAGAGCCCCTTCCAAATATATTAGTCTTGGCTCTTATGTCTCAATGGGCAGCATGGCATCTAAAAGTGGTTTGATGAGGACAAAACTGATTTTACTCAAACCTGTAAACAGGTCAAAAAGAAATGAATTTTTACAAAGAAAGATCCAATGAAATTGAAAGTAAACTTTGGTGCCCTGGCCCGTGTGCCAGTGTGGCTCAGTTAGTTGGAGCTTTGTCCCATACACCAGAAGGTGGCGGGTTCTATTCCCAGTCAGGCTACATGCCCAGATTGCAGGCTCAGTCTCCAGTTGGGGTGCATGCTGGAGGCAAATATCTCTCTCTCTCTCTCTCTCTCTCTCTCTCTCTCTCTCTCCAATAAACATTTTTTTAAAAAGAAAGTAATCTTTGATAATAATAAAAATAACATTCCCTCAGCTCTTGAACTGATGCCTACGTGCATTTCTCATTTAAAGTTGACAACTGGATGGGGGATAACTATTCTTGTTCCCATTTGAGAGATAAGAAAATTAAAGCATATAGAAAGGTTAAAGTGAAGTGTGCAAAGTCAGACAGCTCATAAACAAGGGAGTTCAGACTTGAATCCAGGCAGTCTGTCTCCGGAGTTTATGGTCTTAACTGTGTTGCTGTAATTACCCCATTGTCTGGATGCGATGCCACTTACCTTTTCCTCCACATTAGACACTGCACAGTCTCTCTGGCCATACGGTGAGTGTTAGTGAGCATTGTGCTTGCATTATACGTCACCCCAGAAACTCTAAGGAACATAAGAGTAAGGTATACCCTTTATCCTCAATAACTATATGCCCTTTGGTAAATGAGGAACTAATTGTTAAAAACTTATTACTCCCATATTGTAATTTTGGGAGTAAAAATTCCCAAGAGAGCCCCACAGTGTACTAAATGCACAGTGGCCCTTTTTTTAGATTTGATTATTTTTTCCCCTTTATTCTTTCCAAATATCCCCTCAGATGAGCTTCAAATTCTGAGTGCCCCTCCCCCTCATTTTAGTGACATTGGCAAATAAGAGGACCCATGCCTAATCTCTCCATGTCAGAATTTCTGTGCCTCTTGGGATCATTCGTGCGTCTGCCTGAACAGCTGTGATGGGTACAAAGTCCAATAACAGAGGCAAGGACATCGCAGCTGAGGATGAGTAGCTGAAACTAATAGAATTCCTGTATTTGATTCATAGTCTACTTCTTCCCTTTCTACTCTCCTAACCCAATGGACAAAATAAGCACCACTTCCACTGAATGTTTATATTGAGTTTGACACTATGCTCAAAGCTTTATAGTCATTATCTCATTTATTCCTCCTCCAAACTCTATAACATGAGATTATTATTTTCATTTAAGTATGAGAAAAATGAGCCACAGAGGCATTGAATAAATTCCCAAAGAGGACACTGCTGCTGCTAAGTGTTGGTGCAGGCATTTGATTCACCCAGGCAATCTGGCTCCAAATCCCAAAAATATAGCCTGTATATTATTCCTTCTCCATCTTTAGATTCCTGGAAAACATCCTACTATTTAAGACATTTGTACACCAAGATATGTTTTATAATATTTTAGATAATTGCAGGTAGTGTAGGCATTTTACAACTAGTAGCTAAAGCAAACATGAAAAAAATAATGGCTTTTACAAAAAAAAGCACCAGATTTTTCTTTTGCAACAAAAGGTCAGTGGGCTGCATTGTGTTAACAGCTATGGAATGAAAGTGGCCATACAGAAATCCCCATAGTGCCTGGAGAGAAGGGGAGGGAATTAGGTCACCTTAGTGGGCATCTCAAGAACCATCATAAGCAAGAAAAAGCTGATTTCCTATATTTGTAAGATTGATTCCAAATTCTTCATAGGTGGAACCCACTCCCTAAAAGACTAGAAAAAAATGGGAGGGGAGCTGATTAAAAGGTATATATCTCAGATATGTGGATTCAGGTGATTAGCAACTAAAGAGATGGCCTTTAAGGCCTCAGGGGAGGTTGAGTTCATCCTTGGTTATCATTTTCTCCTGAGTGCGTGTAAACTCCCAGGGAGAAGAAGAAAGCTCTGTGCAAGACAAAGGCACAGGAGTTGCTTTTCTCTATCAGATGGATGAAAAGGAACTCTAGGAATTCTTTATAGTTAACTATTAAAATTGGTTTTTCCTTTTTTCCTTTTTTAACCTCAATCTCTAAAAGCAATCAAGCAATGAAACTTCTCCCTATGTGGACAGGAAACACCAAGGTCTCTCACCTTATTCTTTCCTCTTCTAAAAGGCAGTATTCAGAACAATGGCTTAAAAGAAAACCAGCTTACATTTATTTGCCAAAAAAGGATCTTTGGAGTAGGTTAGGTTTTCAGCTTTGGTGTTGACCCCAAAATGTAAGGCATTGTTCAGGCTCTATGAAAGAGGGTTCAGAGTAAAAGGCGGTATGGATGTACGAGCAGCTTTAATTCCTTTCCAAAGACTGTACCTACTGCCAGATCCCTGCAGCTTGGAAGGGAATTACCTGGAGCAAAAAAAGGAGATCAAGGGAGAAATAGATGTGGGGGAAGAGAGGACCAAAAGAACACAGAAATGTGGAGAGGGGATTAAAGAAAAAAAAAAAAGAAAAGATTCATAGAAATCATTTCAGAGTAGTATTATGTATGGAAAAGGCAGGAGGAAGAGAAAAAATAAGATGTCTTAGGTGATATTTCACTTTTGTCAACCATGTATTCAACCAATTAGTCAAAAAGATCATCACCCAGGAAATATGCTAAACATTGGAGTTCAAAAATGAGTGGGACATAGCCCTAACCCTACAGAATTCACAGTTTAGGTAGGAAGATAAACATGTTAATAAATAATGGCTATACATCCATTAATGTTATTCTTACTTGCCTCTGTTTAATTCTGTCCTTTGAATACAGCAAACTTGATGCCATAAAGGGGCTTTTGCGCTTGCTGGTCCTTCTGTTTAAAATGCTCTCCATACTTATCTTTACATGGCCAACTACTCCCTGTTACTCAAGTCTCATCTTCAACCAACCTCACTGAAGCAGCACACTAGTCTCTTTCTACACTAACACATAGTATTTTCTCCAGGAGTCATTTTAAAAAAAAGATTTTGTATTGATTTTCAGAGAGAGAGAATGGGGGAGAGACAGAGAGAGAGAGAGAGAGAGAGAGAGAGAGAGAGAGAGAGAGAAACATCTATGTGAAAGATAAACATTGATGGGCTGCCTCTTTCACACCCCTACTGTGGATGGAGCCCACAACCAGAGTATGTGCCCTGACCAGGAATCAAACCGGCAACCTTTCGGTGCATGGGACAATGCCCAACCAACTGTGCCACACCGGCCAGGGCAAGAATCATTTTTAACATCTGAAATTATCTTAATTTTTATTTTTCCACAGGTTTAAAGCCTATCATCCTCTACTAGGATATAAGGTCTTTGAGGAAAGGGACTCAGTGATAAGTCATTGATGAATTTATTCATTGATTATTTGACTATCAGGTTGACATATTATAAGAATGTTAAAAAGCATAGATAAGCCTGGGATTCTGTGGTGCGAAAACCTCCATTATGAAGACATTAAGAAAGGCTTTTCAGAGGAGGTGATTCTGTTGTTATTGAATATTTAAGGTGGAATAGGTGTTCAACAAGTGGGCAAGGGATGCATAGCATTCCAGGCCAAGAGCTCATGTAATGACAGTCATAAAGGAGCCCTGCTCCTTCTGAGGACTGCATATCATTTAGCTTGTGTGAAGTACAGACAATACTGGAAGAATGTGACAGCTACAGCAGAGTAATTAAAAGCATGAGGTCTAAAGCTAGACTTTCTGAAAGTAAATCCTGGTTCTTCTACAAGTAATTAGGTGGTGTCAGTCTTCTCTGTGCCTCAGTTCCTTTATCTGTAAATGGGGACTCATTTATGTCATGTACCTTATGAGCTGTTTGGGAGGATTAATGTTACTGAAACTCAAGTTCGCGTGCCCGACCCTTCAAAAGGCCAAAACTCAAAACATCAGAGTTTATAGCAAGAAACATTTGTTTATTGATTGAGAAGGTTCCAACCTAGAAGATAGGAGACCTAATGGTGCTTCAAATCCATCTTGCTCACTGGACTAGGTTAAGGGTTTAGTTTTTTTCTTTATCTTTATTATTGAAAGTATTACAGATGTCCTCTTTTTCCCCCATTAGCCCCTTATAGCCCACACTCCCTTCCCCCCTGCCCGAGGCCTTCACCATACTATTATCTGAGTCCATGGGTTATGCATATAGGCTTATAAATTCCCTGGTTAATCGCTTCCCACCCACCCACCTCCACCTTCCCTCTGAGATTCAACAGTCTATTCCATGCAGGCTAAGGGTTTTAAGGGGCTGGGGGAAACAGGTATGTGGAAGCATTTGTGGGGCAAGGTTTAATGGGAGGACTTGGAACTTTGCCATTTATGGTAAAGGGGCATCAACACGAGTTCTTCTTGGACATTGAACCCTCTGCTTCTGAAAGGGGTCTGGTGTTCAAGTGCCTGTTATGTCCTTGGGTAGGGGGAAACTTTGGTTCTGGGTGAAGCTGGAGGTTAAAGTTCTCTCCTCTGTGCATGCTTTGTTTGCATGACTTGAGCTTTTTTGGTTTATTGTCTCTAAAAAGCAACTCAGTAGCTTGTTAAACATGATAGGACCATTTGGAGCTGGTTCTGCGGTTACACTGAGTCAGTTAACATATGTAAAATATTTAAAAGAGAATAAGTGTTCAAAAATGTGCATATTATCATTATCGGCAGGGTTGATGGAAGAAAGTAATGATAGCACTATGTGTGTGATAATGTAACTGGACAATCAACGGGGCTGTGCTGCCTGTCACCACCTGAGCCAATTAAGCAGAGACTGGGTTGAATCATTATGAGCGTTTATCCCAACACTGCCGGCAATATGGGAGAGCATCCACTAAAATCTGCTCTGCCTCTCCCCATAAGCCAACTGCTTATACTGAGCAGAAGGACAAAGATGGCAAGGGGACATAGGCAAAAGGGTATGCAAAATGGGCAGTTAACCATTAATGTAGGGTGGAAATTTGTGAAGGCCTGCAGGTGTGCAAAGGCTGGGGGTCTTCAAAGGGCTAGTGATATGCAAAGGGCTTGGGATTTCAAAGGGCTAGCAGCTCTGGTTTCTGCAACAAGGTTGTTAATCTTTCCATAATAGGCAGCTCCCTGTTGTGGAAGATGGACTACAACACCGAGCCACGTTAGAATGTGCCTTCCTTGATCAGAGCAAAACAATCACAGTTAATAGAGCATGATTAATATTTCTTACAGTTATAGCTGGTCCCCAATGTCCTATTTCTGCCCCTAGCAATAACCTTATTTTATTCTAAACACTTTATACAGATTAATTAATTTAATCCATATATACTTATTAGAAGGTACTATTATCACCGTCTAACAGATAAGGAAACTGAGAGATAGAGAGGTCAGTAATCTGTCCAATGTCACACAGCATTCAGCAGCAGAGCCAGCATCTAAATCTTGGAGGTTAGGCTTTGGAATATTGCCTTTCCCCATGACACTATGCCACCTATTGGAACACTCAATTCATAGGGATCCTGAGAGGAAAAATGAAATCAAGTATATAAGCGGCTTGTCATGGGGCCTGGAATCTATAAAACACTCAATGCAGTATACATGTATTTAGAATATATATATATACAGAACAATAGAGCTATACTTAGGGTAAGTCGATATTTAGAAAATATGGTTGTCTGGATTTACTGGAAGGCACAATAGAACCTGGAGAGGACAATGAAGGAGCATCTCAGCAATAATTGGCTGGTTGAACTACCGGTGAGCAGACAGAGGGAAGGTGGAATAGCCATAATCACTTGCTTGACCTTGATTTCTGAGTGGAGTACCAAAGGCTTCTTATGCATCGATTTCTGCCCAGCTGTACTTCTTAACTAATTAACTTTAAAAGATCTAAGTCAATTAATTATAAAGTAATGGGTTGTCACTTCCAGCTGCCAATTTATTTACATTGCAAATTGTAGCTAATTAGTTAGCTTAGTCTATCTCTTCCTTGGAAACATACTATTTGCCTATTTAGATAAATTTATGTACATAAGTTCTGTGAAAAATAAAATATACATTATTCTGTAATAAATTATGAAACTAGTCCTTTGTGGACATTTACCATAAAAATGCCACATTATCAGAGAGAAAGTACCTTTAGCATACCTAATTAAAGTTAACCAAAAAAAAATCAAGCAAGCAAATTTGACAAGAATTCCATAATGGCGCATGATAAATATCTTTAAAATGCTATGGAAAGCTAGCAAAAAAACCTGCTGATTTGGTGCTGTCGAGAGAATCTCAACCTTTAGGAAGATGGAATAAAAGCAGAAGTAAAAGTGAAATTTCACTTATTCCATGTGAAAGGTTGAGCAGCCTTAACACAAGTGTGGAGAATGTATTTTCTTTTACAAAGAAGTTATCATTTCCCTTTATCTCGTTCTTCCTTTCTTTCCATCTTCGAAGAAAAAGTGTTCCTAAAGCTAAAACCGTCATCAAAGCTCTGAGTCTCATTCTTTCCCACTCCCCTGAGATTGTGCTGCATAAACAACTCCCTGTTTTCTTTTGCACTATCAATTGCTGCCTCTTTTGGCCTCTTCTCGGCCTCCCAGCGTGCTTGTATCCTTCAGTTACTAAAAATGGCTTTCATAAAGCCTAGCACTGACAACTCCCTCACCTTACTTCTCAACTCTTGTGTCCACTTCTTTATCTCTGTAAAGCCTTTCTAGGAAGATAATCTGCTGTACTTTGCAAGGATGTAGCATATTGCTCATAATTCACAAAAAGACCTTTGCACAGTAAATACCCAGTGAGAATTAGCTACTGTTGCTGTTTTCACTGTCTTTCTAAGGAATGGTACATCATAGGACTTTAAAGTGCAGGATCCAAAATCAGACACTGTGTTAGCGTAGGCACCTAGTTACTTGTTGACAAAGAAAAGGAGAAAATGGAGCCAGACATCTAATTAAGCAGGATTAACTAGGAAGCTAGAGCTTCCAGACACGCCAGGAAATAGCCCCATTGCCCCACCATGGGTATTAACATCCCTCTGTTCCCCTGGGCAGGAATGACCCAGTGGGCAGGAAGAACAGGCTTTTTCATCTCCCCTGGGGACAACTGGCCCTTTCTCCCAGATGACCAGGGGAGGGAGAACCAGTAAAGGGGAAATTCCTCTGCTGAGACTTGTGCAGTAGGAGCCAAAATGGGGACCATAGAGGGGAGAATCTAATCTGGGGAAAGGATTGGATAGGATAAGGGCATGAAACCCCAGAAAATCTGGAAAAGCATTGCTGAGGGACAGCACAAGCCCTGCAAGAGACAGGAAAGAGATTGGTTAGTTTGAAAGAAAGCTAACCCCTTCCCAAACCCAAGATAATATAACCAAAGTCTAACAAAGGTGGAGCTTCCTTCCTTCCCTGATTGGTTCCACTATTCTCTCTCTGTAGCAGCTGCAGGCCCAAGTGCAATGCTGGTTTTGGCTCAAGCACAGCCTTAGCGGGACATGCATATGTGGAAATGAGACACAGAGAAGTTCTGAATCACTGGGCCCTGGCCCTCTTGGGCCTGATAGGGGTGGGTGCAGGTGCAGGCTTGTGGCCCTGGAGGCTAGACTTCTCCTGCAACGAGACAAAGCTGAGCCACCTGGTCATGGATGAGACACCTGTCCTTTGTTTTCACTCCAATAAACCTTACCACTATGCCTCAAGTCCTTCTATGCATGGACCCTAGAAAAGCTTTTCTTGTGACTCTGTGGAAGAATCCTATTTCCACTGGCAACAATTGCATCTCAAATCCTGGCTGTACTTCCTTATAACTGTACTAGAGGCCTGGTGCATGAAATTCGTGCACGGGGGAGGGGGGTGTTCCTTAGCCCGGCCTGCGTCCTCTCGCAATCTGGGACCCCTCAGGGGATGTCGGGCCTAAACTGGCAGTCGAACATCCCTCTCGCAATCTGGGACGCTGCATGCACCAGTGACCATACTTTTCATATAGGTGAAAGGCATCTTGCTGTTGTATGGGCAGCTACATTTTTTTGCCCTGATTATAAAAAGTAGTACATAACATGATCGTTCTGAGGCAGTAGTACCATTTTCCCCATCTTATGGGTGGAAAAAAATGAAGCAGAGAGAAGTTAAGTAATTGGCTTTGTCACACAGTATAAGTTTCAGAATCAGGGCTGACCACAAAATGTGCAAGCCAGAGTCCATGCATGTCATCGCTGCATCATCCTGTTTTTTCAGTGTTAGAGTAGCCTTGCCAGGTTTTAATTTTTAAATCTAAGAGACTATTCCCAATATATAGGGTAGGATCCCTAGGCTGGACCAGCAATCAGAGCCATCTGTGGGGCGACCAGCAGGCAGGGCAATTGGGGTGCCCCCGCTGGCATCTGCCTTGGCTGGTGGCCTAGTGCCACCCACCAGCTGGCCCCACCCCCCAATCACTGCCACTGCCAGTTGCCTCCCTCTCGGGGGGCAGACGCTCAACCGGTCGGGGGCAGCTCCTGCGTTGAGCGTCTGCCCCCTGGTGGTCAGTGTGCATCATAGCAAGCAGTTGTTCCACTGGTCATTCCACCTTTCGGTCGATTTGCATATTAGGGTTTTATTATATAGGATGACCTAAGTCAGGCTACTTAATTTTTGAAACTTTGACTTCGTAAATATAAAATGTAAATCATAATTATTGCCAGCTCATAAAGTTGATGTAGCAACAAATTAAATAAAGTAAAGCATAATGCTTATGACTATGTCCAGAACACCATAAGTACTCAAATAAGTAAATAAATATCCAGTATAATGCGGTAAGTGTATATTTTTATCCATTTCTCTTTCTTCTAATAAGTACTAAAAATTTCCTTTGGTCAAACAACTTTCTCCAATGATCAGTTCAATAGGTTGGCCTCTACCCCTAACATCAGAGGTGAAACGTGACTCAGGTCTGGCCAATCAAAGCACTAAATTCCTTTTCTGGGACTGTTACCCAGGGCTGTTAATCAGATCACTGAATGTTCTTCTGGGCATGTGACCTGGGTCTGATCAGTCAGAACACTGAATCTCCTTCATTGGTCATGTGACCCAGCTTCACCAATCAACATAATCCCTCTACATCAGCCTCCTTGTTTAGTTTGCAAAAGGAACTTGGTCAAGTTGTTTCCATGAGAGGGAATTCCAAGATTTTTGCAGGAATCCTATATAATAAAATTCTAATATGCAAATCGACCGAATGGCGGAACAACCAGTCACTATGACTTGCGCTGACCACCAGGGGGTAGACACTCAGGATCTGCCCCTGGTGGTCAGTGCACTCCCATGGGTGCACTCGGGGGAGTGCCTCTCAGCCAGAAGCCCGGCTCACAGCTTGTGAGCCTCTCCCGCCTCCACAGCAGCGCTAAGGACCCTGAGGGGGACATCCCCCGAGGGTCCCAGACTTCGAGAGGGCACAAGCCAGGCTGAGGGACCCCTCCGCCCCAGTGCACAAATGTTGTGCACTGGGTCTCTTGTTATCAATAAGATGTCTCTTTCCTACACAAGAGGATGTATGTAATATGGAAAGTTTCTGGAATCATCTTGCCATCATGTTAACCTGGGAAGGAAGTGAACCCATAGAGGGAACAGAACTAAATATCCAAAAAATCTAACATTATTTGAGCCCCTAAATCCATCCATGCCTGATTCCAGTCCTGCTCTGGTATTTTTCATTCATTTATCAATACTTTTTTTTTTCTGGTGTAAGTTACATTGCATTTTTCTGACACTTGCAACTGAAACTGGTCTAAATGCTTACCATGTTTTAGCATGGCCAGTTGTTGAAGGTAAAGACCCCTTTTACTTATTATTCTAGGGCTTTACTAGAGCTCATTGGATGCTCAATACATAGCTGTTGTTCAGAGGTGAGAACACTCTGTTGATGGTGATAGAGGGGTACACTCTGCACTCGAAATGTACCTCTTTATCTCACTCACTCTTTAGGCAGCACATGGACTGTAAGACTACACAGATTGATGTATGTGCCAGCCTAAAAATGGCGTTAATCACAAAAGCCACGTGAGGAAAAAAAATATTTTTTCTCAAGTCCATAACTTCTCTGGGGCTTAGAAAATTGTCTGCATTTGAAATGTGATCTCTTCTAGCTGCTATAGAAGGAAACAAATAGCTGGTTTAACAAAATACTTAACTGAGCTGTCTAGAAGATAACTATGTCAACAGGAATTTCCAAACAGCATAATATCTCCTGTGACAATGAGAATTGCATGCTTCTGGTTTTAAAATGACTTCTTTCGTGACTTTTTAAAAATTATCTTTCAGGACTAATTATTTTATTCAAAAGCAACATTTTCCCAACTTTATAAGGGGAACCCATGTGGTGAATGGAATAATGAAAAACTTTACTTTTCAACCAACTTTTCAAATTTCTTAGTTCTGGAAATTGAGATACTTGTCAGGCGGTCCTGTCTGCTAAACTATACCTAAAATTAACTTAATGGTTCTAAAATTGTCAAAAATTATTTCTGTTCCTTCTCCTGGACATCAGGGTGAGGAAAGGAGATAGGCACATGGATGAGTAAAAAGAACAAAGGATTCAAAGACAATATGTATTTAGTTGAAAACGCTGGGGCTGCTAGGAGGAGGTGGATAAAAAAGAAACATTAAACAATTTTTGTGAATTGGTTATGTGAATTGAAGGCACTCAGACTGAATGTTTTTTAAAAATGCTACTTTGATGCAGATGGCAACAGATATAAATTCTGAGAAATAGCTCCTCGGCACATGCCACCCAAAGCCCTGCAGGCTTATTCCCGTCCCTTCTGTCGCTCTGCAGCACAGGAACACAACAAAGAGAGCTGGGACCAGTTAGAAAGTCATGGGAACCAGCACCACCGCCATGGCAGGGCCCTTCCTATGTCTGGGACACTTTCCAGGCCTGAAGGGTTTTCCTTCATGAAAGGGCTCGTGCCAAACAAGAAGCCTGCTCCTCAAGGTGAGAAAGGCTGGCTTTTCAAATTGGCGTCTGCAGCTGCTGGGCCTTCCCGTCTTTGCTAGCCAGGGCCCCTTCTCTTTCTTTTAAAAGCTGGCACCATTTTAATTATTTTTGCGAATTTTG
>NW_005372006.1:918616-929162 GCF_000412655.1 Myotis brandtii | reverse complement strand
CCTACCTTCCCTCCAAGGCCCGACAGTCCAATCAATGCCTCTCTGTCTCTGGATCAGTCCTTGTTCATCAGTGTATGTTGATCATTATATTCCACAAATGAGTGAGATCATGTGGTATTTATCCTTCATTGACTGGCTTATTTCACTTAGCATAATGCTCTCCAGTTCCATCCATGCTGTGGCAAATGGTAAGAGTTCCTTCTTTTTTACAGCAGCGTAGTATTCCATTGTGTAGATGTACCACAGTTTTCTAATCCATTCATCTGTTGATGGGCACTTAGGCTGTTTCCAAATCTTAGCTATGGTGAATTGTGCTGCTATGAACATAGGGATGCATATATCTTTCCTGATTGGTGTTTGTGGTTTCTTGGGATATATTCCTAGAAGTGTTGTTGTTTTTAGAATGGCATTAGTTCATTCAACAAATATTGACTACTCTATGAGAGCTCTTATGACATAGCACAGTTGCCATTTCATGGAGAAAACAGTGCAGTGAAAATATCTATTTTTTCTAGGATAAGTGAAAAAGGCCAGGAGCTGGTCCCTTTTAATATTTACATATTTATTTATAATCCACATACATACATACATACATGTGTACATACATACCATTGCTCTTCTTTCTCCTTTTCAGATTCTAGCGAGGAGAGAGGGAAAGGCAAATCATTTTTTCCGCATTGAATCCACTCTATGTGCAGTGTAGAGTCAAACATCAGCAAAGAGAGCTTGTGGAAAGTGGGAAATCACACATTCCTTCTCCGCTACTTCACAGTTTTATGTTTATGATGAGTACCTACGATCCCACCATGGCCAACCTGCCCCGCATTAAAGAGCAGAAGAATTCCTCAGCCAAAGCATGTTATTAAAAAATTGTTACCAGCCCAGCTGGCATGGCTCAGTGGTTGAGTGTCGACCTATGAACAAGGAGGTCATGGTTCGATTCCTGGTCAGGGCACCTGCCTGGGTTGAAGCTTGTTCGCCAGTGTGGGGTGTGCAGGAGGCAGCTCATCAATGATTCTCTCTCATCATTGATGTTTCTATCTCTCTCTCTCCCTTCCTCTCTGAAATCAATAAAAATATATTTTAAAAAATTGTTACCATTCTACTCAATCCCTTTAAGTCAAGAAAAAGTTGAGAAGTAGACTCTGGTCTGTTTTAAAGACACAAATCTAAAGTGTTGTGTTTTTTTTAAAAAAAAAAAAATAAGGCTCCCCCCTTCTGACTTTCAAATAAATATATGAAAATTACTTTCACATTTTATGACGAGCCCTAAATGTCAGCTTTCTAAAATAATACAACTTAGATTTGTTTGTGAAGAAAAAACGGTGTCACTAGGGAGCTGCCCAGGTAAGGCTGAACACCACCCAGAGCAGAACATTTTCTTCAAACATCAAGCAATCATCCCACAAAAGATGTGCTGAAATGAGGGCTCAACCAGGGAGCTGGAGTCGTCTCCATTGGTGAGAAATTGGCACCAGCTGCAAGCTGAAAAAAGAATTCTACAGTTCCTGTCCCCAAAGGTCACTCTTGGCCACATTTTGTCTCTGAAGACAGAGAACTGAAATATTTGTTCTCGTGAATTATTTTTTTGTTCCTTTATTGAAATTCAATAGAGTAAAAATAACCACTACCCATTATCCCTTGCCTGTCAGCTCTACCTGGGCTGAGGTGGTGGGAAAGGACAGGAAGAGCTGTTACAGATGTTGAATAGAAGAAAGCCCTTTTTGGAATGTGTTTGCATGACTCATAAAGCACAGTTATTCTTAGCTTTCCCGTCACAAGGGATAAAGTTCTTTGTCCTTATGCAGGTTTCTACTTAAAGGGAAAATCCAAGGTCCATTCAAAGCTACAGCGCAATAATCAGCTCTCATTACAGTACCTGCCCCAAACCCCTGGAGTTATATTATATCACTTTTTACAATGGCTTAGTGTAGTAACAGTGATTTTAATTCAGTTAAAGGAATCATCAATTTAGCAGTACAATTTAATGCAATTTAATATGTTTCACTATATAGAAAATTCATCACCTTTTTAATCACCTCTGTAGAATCATATCTCACAATCACACTTCAAACTAATATTGATTATGCTTTGGTTAAGCCAGTGTTGATTCCCAGAGTCAATAAACCAATAACATTTGGAAGCAATTTTCTAAAGGAAAGCACTACTCTTTGATGGATTGCATAGCAAGAGGTTAAAGAAGACTAAATGGACTTTGGAATTCAAATGTAGTGTCAACAACAATAAAAAAAAGAATGGGTGGGAAATGCTTATAATTTGTTAAGTTAAAAAAGTACATAGATAGATTAATACATAGACATAATATAATTACAATTTTGATCACCTGGAAAAATATCAGAATTACATTCACATGTTACCACTGGATGGTGAAAGCATTTATAGGTTCTCTTGATTTTCCTTTTTAATAATTTTCCATGCTTTCAACATTTGTCAATTTTATAAACAGAAAAATATAAACAATAAAAAAGGTTGTTTGGTTAAAAAAAAAAAGTATTATCTTTCCAGTTTGCTTCTGAATTAGTTTCTTACACATTCTTAAATTTCGCTCCTTTTCCTCTTGATCATTCTAGTCTGCTTTTTATTCTTTCACCATTGATGAAAATTTTTATAACACTTTCCTGGTGCCAAGCTCTATGATGGGCATTATGGGCAAAGTGATAGAAGTACTGGAGGAACTCTTAATCTAAAAATGGAGACAGATGAGGAAAATGTTATAATACATAGCAATGAGGGCTATGGGGATGGGAGGGAAGCTCACAAAGCTGGGTGAAACAAGCGTACAGGTTACCAGAGCTCTGTGGGGCCAGAACATGCCTTTAATAAAGGATTATCCCTCTAATTTATAGAGAAGACACCGTTTGTATCCATCAGTTATCCTTGCGGCCAGTGGAAGGTGAGAAGAGGGTGGCCTTTATATGTGCTCCTTCTTCTGACGAGAACACCCTCTTAGGTCTCACTTCATCAGCTCTCCCAGGAAGCCTTCCCTGAGCACCTCTTTCTCAAGTCTGGATTCGGGCAGTTTCCTAATTGGCTGCAATATCACCTTGAACTTAGCCCTGAGGTGCTTCTAATGGGATGGAAACTGACTATACCCAATGACTGAGAAGTCTATCATCTCATTCAGTCACACAGCTTGGTGTCCCCTGAGGTGTGGCTAATTCTTATGTGCTCTGCACTTTTTGTTGTTGTCTTATAATGTAGATATAAAATATTTAAATATAAGAAAAAAATATATTTTTAAAAAAGAAAAGAAAAGAAAAGAAACAACTCCCATTTACCCATTTTACATAAAGAACTGTACCTTACCTTGTCATTATTGCCAATATGCACATTTCATCTTGCCCATTTTTCTCCCTATTTTGGGGAGCAAAATGCTGAATTGTTTATCTCTCCCTTGCTTTTTTTTGTAGTTTTACTACATATGTTAACATCCTTAAGTTTATTTTTTCATTAAACATTGTGTTTCTGAATTTATCCAAATGGTTGTGTATAACCAAAATGTATTATTTTTCCTCAAATACATAGTATTTTGTTATATAAAGATATAAGAATTTATCATTTTTACTAATAATGGGCATTTGGTTAATTTCAACTTTTGGGTTTTTGTTTGTTGGTTGGTTGGTTGGTTGATTGGTATTTATAAACAGTATTTTCTAGTGAATAGATGCAACAATTTTTCTAGAATATATACCAAAGATGCAAATTGCCATATCAGAGGGTATGTACATTTTCATCCTAACAAAAAAGGTTAAATTTTTTCCAAAGTTGCTATACCCATTAATACTTCCACTCTCACTATATAAGTATTCCAGTTGTTTCACAGATTCACCAACACTTGAGAAAGTTCATTTTTTTCCTTCTTAGTAGACATGAAATGATATCTCGTTTTTTAATTTAATTTGCATTTCCCTGATTTCTAATGAGGTTGAACATTATTTCTTAAATTCTGATCATTCAGGATTACTCTCTGTAAAATCATGTCATATCAAGTTTTTTGTCCATTTTACTTTCCTTTTGGATTGTTTTTTGGGTGCAAGATGGGTAAGAGTTTTTAATATTTTTAGTTGACAGCCAATTGCATTTTTTTGTTTTGCAAATATATTTTCAGATCTGGGTTTTTTAAAAAATTTCTCTTATGGTAATGAGCATAAGTTCTAATTATAGTCCATTTTTTAAATATTATCTGTAATTTAATAGGATAATATTAATATCTTATTTAATATACATTTCTTTTTTTAATATATTTTATTAATTTTTTACAGAGAGGAAGGGAGAGGGATAGAGAGTTAGAAACATCGATGAGAGAGAAACATCGATCAGCTGCCTCCTGCACACCCCCCACTGGGGATGTGCCCACAACCAAGGTACATGCCCTTGACTGGAATCGAACCTGGGACCCTTCAGTCCCCAGGCCGACGCTCTATCCACTGAGCCAAACCGGTTAGGGCTACATTTCTTAAGACATATCTTATACAGTCTTCTCAATGCTTTATTGTTTTGACTTTCACATTTAAATCCTTAGTTTACCTAGCATTAAGTAAACTCACCTTATCCACTTAATTCTGATTTGGAGGGAGATGACTTTATATAAGCTGTGATTTTTATATGAAAACTAATGGTCCAGCTCGACTTATTAACAAATATACACTTTCCACAAGAATATTGATACTGTCCCTATTATATATCAACTAAAGACCCAATGCACAAAGTTCATGCACTGGGGAGGGTCCCCTCAGCCTAGACTGCACCCTCTCCAATCCAGGACCCCTCGGGGGATGTTTGACTGTGGGTTTAGGCCTAATTCCAGGGATTGGGCCTAAACTGGCAGTCGGACATCCCTATCATTATCCTGGACACTGGCTCCTAATCGCTCACTTGCCTGCCTGCCTGGTCACCCCTAACTGGCCCCCCTGCTGGCCTGATCGCCCCTCACTGCCTCTAAGTGCCAGCTTAATCTCCCCTAACTGCCCCCCCTGCCGGCCTGGTCACCCCTTACTGCTCCCCCCCCACACTGGCCTGGTTGCCCCCAACTACCCCCTTCTGCTGGCCTGGTTGCCTCTAACTTCCCCTCCCTTACTGGCCTGGTCGCCCCCAACTACCCGGGTGAGGGGCTGAGGGCTGTTTTCCGGAAGCGGGTGACTGAAGCTCCCAACCGCTCCTGTTTTTCTTTTTTTTTCTTTTTTTATTCTGGGCCAGCTTTAGCTCTGAGGCCTTGCTGCCGAAAACATTGATACAATGTTGCAGTCCGGCTGGCTGAACCCAGCTGAATGAAAGCCGGTTTCTGGGGTTTTGTTTAGCTTCTATATTTGCAACATAGTTGCTTAGAGTTGCAGCTGAGAGGCCGGCAGCGGCAGGCGGGGAACGTTGGAGTCCGCCGTCACTGGAGCAAGCAAGCCTCCCTGTTCGCTTCAGTGCATGGCTGCCAGCTGCCATCTTGGCTGACAGTTAATTTGCATAAGGATATGCTGATTAGCCAATGGGAAGGGTAGTGGTCGTACGCTAATTACCATGTTTCTCTTTTATTAGTGTAGACTAGAGGCCTGGTGCATGAATTTGTGCACCAGTGGGGTCCCTCGACCTGGCCTGCAAGAATCAGTCTGAAACCGGCTCTCTGACATCCCATGAGGGGTCCCAGATTGTGAGAGGGTGCAGGCCAGGCCGAGGGACCCCACCAGTGCACGATCCGGGCCGGGGAGTAACCACAGGAGGGCTCTAGGACCTGTCCAGCCCATCTCGCCTGATCCCAATCTGCCAGACCCCAGCAGCAAGCTAACCTACCAAAGTGTCTGCCCCCTGGTGGTCAGTGCACATCATAGCTACCGGTCAAATGGTCAAATGGTTGAACAGTCACTTAGGCTTTTATATATATAGATTTTCCATACTGTTAAGGGTGTTTCTTTACACCTCTTTCTGTTCCAATGATCCATTTGTCTGTTTGAACCAATACACACCACTTTATCAGTCTTTTTTAAAAAATAATTTTTTTATCGATTTCAGAAAGAGAAAGGGAGAGGGAGAGAGAGATAGAAACATCAATGATGAGAGAGACTCATCAGCTGCCTCCTGCACACTCCCTCCTGGGGATTGAGCTAGTAACCCAGGCATTTGCCCTGACTGGAAATCTAACTGTGACCTCCCGCTTCATAGAATAATGCTCAACCACTGAGCAACACTGGCTGGGCTACTTTATCAGTCTTGATAATTGATATTGGAACTTCAATCATTCATCTTTTTCTTCAGGAGAATTCTAGCTATTCTCAGGCTTTTCTTTTCAATATACAATTGTAAATAAATTTGCTGAGTTTTATAAAAATATTCATTGGGATTTTAAAATTTATATATTGAGGTTTGAATTCACAAAAGTGATACAGGATGCAGCAAAAATAGGTTTACAGTTGTTGGTTTGGAAAATAATGCAATAGATAATAAATAATAATACAAGAATAAACTCTGTTTCATGTACTTGCAATTGTAAACCTACTTTTGCCTCACCCTGTATATCTCTCTATACAAGCTTATTTAACATCCTATCTAATAAACACAGAATATGTAAATTGACTGTCACTTTGCAACAAAGATGGTGGCACCCTGTCCCCTCAGTGCCACCGGAGTCCCCCAGTCCTTTAAGCTCTCGCTATGGGGGCGAGTGGCAAGAAGCACCCCAGTCCCCCACAGCAAACAGCCAGCAGGGTGCTGCTTGCCCCTCGCCGTGGCAGGCACACAGCAGGGCCCCTGAAGCGAGCATACAACAGGGCCCTGCTTTCCCCTGGCCACTGCGGCAAGGGGCAAGCAGGCCCCCACAGAGAGAAGACACCAGGGCCTGCGGTGGTGTCGAGCAGGCAGGTCCACAGAGAACCACGGGAAGTGGGCCTAAGCTGTCAGTAGGACATCCCCTGAGTGCTCCCAGATTGGAGAGGATGCAGGTCAGGCTCAGGGACTCCCCTCCCTGTCCATAAATTTCATGCACCAGACCTTTATTATTTCAATAAAATTGTATTTTCTTCTATTATAATCTAGCAAATATTATATTATACTTATTGTTGGCTACCTAATATTTCTTAGGCATATTGTAAATGGCATATTATTATTACTATTATATTTTCTTATTACTGCCTGTGTTTTAAAAAGTAATTGACTTTTGTATTTGATTTTGCATCCAGAAACATTGCTAAATTTTATGTTCCAAATATAAAAATACTAGTGGCCTGGTGCACAAAATTCATGCATATTAAAAGTGAATGAATTAGAGGAAATATTTTAATATTGCTATTTTCCCTTTTTCTATAATAGAAGTGTCAGAGATGAAAGAAGATTAGTAAAATGCATATGAAAATCTCCCTCCTGTCAGAGTCTTGGGCACGCCACGGGACCCAGAGTCAAGTCCCCGCCCACCCACGCATACCTCGAAATCATGCAAGACCCAGAACCGGCCAGCCCCACCCCCGTCAAGCCCCACAGGGCAGGGGGCACAGCCTCAGTTCCCCGGCCCGGCGCTGGGCGGAGGGCATGGCCTCAGGTCCCCCGGTGCAGCCTCAGGTCCCCTGGCCCTGGCACAAGGGCGTAAGGTTGTGAGGGTGTGACAACTATTTGCATATTAGTGCCATTTGCCTATTACCTCTTTATTCTATAGGATTTGCAATTCTTATGCATGTCACTTCACTTTCTTGCCTTATTACCTTAGACCAGTGGTCGGCAAACTCATTAGTCAACAGAGCCAAATATCAACAGTACAACGATTGAAATTTCTTTTGAGAGCCAAATTTTTTCAAGTTAAACTATATAGGTAGGTACATTGTTATTAACTTAATTAGGGTACTCCTAAGGCTTAGGAAGAGCCACACTCAAGGGGCCAAAGAGCCGTATGTGGCTCGCGAGCCACAGTTTGCCGACCACGGCCTTAGACACAAAATTGAATAAAAGTGGTGCTAGAAGGCAGTCTTGTCTTTTATGATATAAAAGGGAACAACTTTAGCTCAGCATGGCTCAGTGGTTAAGTACTGACCTATGAACCAGGAGGTCACAGTTCAATTCCTGGTCAGGGCATATGCCTGGATTTCGGCTCCATCCCAAGTGTGGGGCATGCAGGAGGCAGCCGATTATCATTTATGTTTTTGTCTCTCTCTCCCTCTCCCTTCCTCTCTGAAATCAATGACAATATATTTTTTAAAAAATAAATAAAAGGGAACAACTTTAGCCCTGGCTGATGTTGCTCTGTGGTTAGAGTGTCGGCCTGAGCACCAAAGGGTCTTGGGTTCAATTTCCAGTCAAGGGCACATACCTGAGTTGCAGGTTCTACACTCAGGGTGATTGCAGGAGGCAATTGATCTCTCTCTCTCTCTCTCTCTCTCTCTCTCTCTGTCTCCCCCTCCCTCCCTCTTTTTGACTCTCTAAAAATCAATGGAAAAATATCCTCAGGTAAGATTTAACTAGAAAATAAATAAATAAAAGGGAACATTTTAATATTCTATTATTAGAATATATTGAGTATTTAATCCTTACTCATTAGGTGTTTTTATCAACCAATGTTGAATTTCATCAAGAGCTTTTATGACTCTATTGAGATAAGAATCTAATTTTTCTCATTTACATTATTTACATTAAAAACTAACATAACAGACTTTTTTAAAAAATATATTTTATTGATTTTTTCACAGAGAGGAAGGGAGAGGGACAGAGAGCTAGAAACATCGATGAGAGAGAAACATCGATCAGCTGCCTCCTGCACACTCCCCACTGGGGATGTGCCTGCAACCAAGGTACATGCCCCTGACCGGAATTTAACCTGGGGACCCCTGAGTCCGCAGGCTGACGCTCTATCCACTGAGCCAAACCGGTTAGGGCAATATAACAGACTTTTTAATGTTAAATGAGACTTGCATTACTGGAGTAAACCCAAATTATTCAATATATATTAACCTTTGGGTATATTCTCAGTTTGTTTTTGTTGTTTTTTTTTTTTGCTACTACAATACACATAATTTTTATATTCATGTTAATGAATAAGATGGTTCTATAAATTTTCTTTTTCTTTCTGTCGTTGACAGGTTTTGCTAGAATCACTTAGTCTTCTAGAATTATTTTGGGGGGGGGAGATGTTTTCTCTTTTTCTATTTTGTGTTATCTACATTATTTTCTGTAAGATCAAAGGATTTGCTCTTTGAATGTTTGATAAAACTTGCCTACCAGACTATCTGAATCTCGTGTTTTAACTTAGTGAAGGTTTTTAATTACTATTTCAATATATTTTATTTTACAGTTACAGTTTACATTCAATAGTATTTTATATTAATTTCAGGTATACAGCAGAGTGGGTAGACAATCGTATACTCATCAATATTTCTCTGCCCACTGATTTTGAGCTAAACTCTAAGTTGCTTTGGAAAATGGAATGTGAGCAGAAGGAACAGGATGCCAGTTCTTTTACTTCTGCCTCTGAGTGAAAGCTTTAAGAGGCATGTGAATTGCTGGCACAGAAGCAGCACTTTCAGCCACATAATGGGAAGCAGCGGAGCAGAGCCCAGGCCTTTTAAAGCCTCTAGCTGAACTGTGGCTGACCCAGGATTCTGTGTAACATGAGTAAGGAATAATTTTTTACTGGTAGAAGCACTAAGCTTTTGAGCCCATTTGTTACTATAGGAAAGTTGACTGAAACAGATATTGGCACCTTAAAGTGAGGTGCTCCTGTAACAAAAAAAATCAAAGTCTGCATTGACCTTGGGTCCAAGAGACAAATTGTAAAGAAACTGCACTTGGAGGCTAGAAAAATGGTGACCCACAGTATGCATTGACAAAACATTCAGCCAGCTTGCAATAACATAGAAAAGCAGATAATGTACTTAATGAATGAGTAGCTTTGAGGGAAGAGGTTTCAAAACAGAATGTTACTAGTGTAACTTGGTTATTCCCCAACCCTAGAATTGTCAGATGAACTCAGAAAAGAATCCGGCCGCTCTGCAAGCAGGGAAGAAGGAAAAAATGAGAGCAACGGGGAATTGTAGGTGTTGCAGAGTTGGAAATAGAAGTGTTTCTGTTAGTAAAAGATAAATGGAAATGCTTTGAGCAACAAAGGCATCATTTAGGCTCAGATGAAGATACATGCCCAAATAAAAGGCATTGCCATTCACAAACTTTGTTAAAAAATACTGAATGGCCCTAGCTGGTTTGGCTCAGTGGCTAGAGCGTTGGCCTGCAGACTGGAGGGTCCCGGGTTTGATTCCTGTCAAGAGCACATGCTCGGGTTGCAGGCTCGATCCCCAGTAGGGGACCTGCAGGAGGCAGCCGATCAATGATTCTCTCTCATCATTGATGTTTCTATCTTTATCTCCCTCTCCCTTTCTCTCTGAAATCAATAAAAATATATTTTTTAAAAATGCTGAATGCTTAAAGTGACCCCTGGACAATCAGGTTAGTTGCATAAAATGGCTTAGCAAAGAAAGAGATGCCCACAGTCTCTTTAAAGCCTGGTAGCTCAAGTTACCTGTAAGTCTAGAGAGAAAGACATATCTCAAAAGAACACAGGAGGTGG
>NW_005372006.1:914908-918596 GCF_000412655.1 Myotis brandtii | reverse complement strand
TTTCTGATTGAAATTAAAAATAAAATTTTAAACAACATTTTTGAAAGAGTTCTTTCCAAAAGTTCTAATAGTCTGAATTAAAGAAACTATTAAGGCATAAAACAACCTTAGGGACCCCTCTTTTTTACAAGGACAAAACAGGCTCAGCAAGCTGCTCAAGCCCCAAAGTTGCATATTATCCTATGCCCTTAAGAGATGTGTCCAACAAATATAACAGAAAAAAAGGCTTTTCCAGAGAGAGGAACCTAGGGAAACAATGGAATGAGCAAAATAAAGGCCTAATCAAGTAACATCCTCTTTCCTAAGGGAGTGTTTGTTGCAGTTATATTTACTGTCCTATGATTATATATTTGAGGGAGGTGCCCTTTTATTTGATAGATCTCCAGACATTCACCCAATGAGAAAACTATTATGAGACCCTTGGTTTTGAGCTTTGTGCTGAGATTGCATAAAATATTCAAGGTTTCTTTACTAGGGGTGGTAGTGAACATCTTTTGAATGAAGAAGGAAGAAAACTGAATATTTTTAATCAAGATAGCACACAGTAGTGTATTTCCTTGTAATCGATCTCAACCTGTTGACTTTGGGCTTGGGCATGGACTTGCTTTGACAATGAGCCAGTTGTGCTTAGATACTTTGAGTTACAAATGAGTTTCCACCATTTCTGTTGCTCTTTACTTCACCTTAAAAATAAGAACAGACTGCTCCCCACAGAGCGCCTTTCATCTTGGGTCTTGGAATGAAGAGACACATGGAGCAGAGCCACAGGCCAGAGCAACATTGGGGCAGGGCAGTAGCTGACTTCCAGCTACACGCTGCAAGTCCATGCCCAATGTGAGAAGGAAGTACATTTTTGTCATTGTAAGACACTGAGATTCACAGCACTCTATGGCCACAGGAAACCTAAAAGAGATACTTAGTTTATTATTTTCCATACTTTCTTTTCTTTTCCCAATTAAAGAATTTCAGGTTATGAAATTTTCTCTCTAAGTACTGCTTTTAGCTGTATTTCATAAGGTTTGACACATAATATGCTCATAATCATTCAGTTCTAAATATTTTATAACTTCTGTTTCCATCTTTTGTCCCTGTCTAATTTAAAATGATTTTCCCAATGTTCAAATATTTGGGAGAGATATGGTTATTATTTTTATTGATTTCTAATTTGATTGCATTTTAGTAAGAAAAGGCGATTCAGATTATAGCAATTCTTTGAAATTTCTTGAAGCATTTATTAGGGCCCCGTGAGAATCAATTTTAATAAACGTGACAAATGCAGTAGAAAAGAATGTATGCTGATACAGAGGCCAAAACCGAACAAGCATATTACAACAATACAACAACAACAGAACACACATCATTTGTATTCTCAAAGTCATGGATAAGTATGCTTCCCTAGTTACACTTTCCCATGTGCACCTAGGAAAGTTTCGTCTGGAACCGTATCTAGAAAACCCTCTGCCAAGAGGAGGTTTAGTGATACTAATTTTTTAAAAAATCATTTGTTCACTTAAACAAAGGATGGTAGGGCCGGGGTGGTGGGTGGAGAGGAGATCAGTGGGAATAACCACTGGCCTTGGGAAAGGACATTGCGTACTGGAACAGAATGGGGATCTGGAGATGTTTCCACAGCCTTTCCATCATCCATCTCACCTCTTACCCCTCCCCCGCCCAGCAATTGAAATGAAAGACACACTTAATGGCAAGCACAGTGTGTTAGGGAACAAATGAGAAACCAGCAGACTACACCCAGTGGAAGGAGGACAGTAAGTATCTCCAAGTTTAAAACAAGAGTCTGTCTGGGCTCTTAGAGTGATCACTCTAGTATCCCTGATTGGAATGTGTATGAATCATGAATGCAACTAAGATTACCAAGTAGTGCATCAGTTTCCTAGGGGAAAGGATAGTTGAATGCTTACAGTGTTTTCACACCTGCTAATGCCGTAAGTGTTCTTTTGTTCCAGTCAAAACAACATTATGCAGGCCCTGCTAGTCAGACAATAACCAGTCATACAAAATCCTTTTCAAAGCTGTTAGCATTTCCTTAAAAACTTCTTCCAGTTCTGATGTCATTAGGAAATGAGAAATTTAACTTTTATAATCCCATGAGATTTCAGGGGTTAACATTTTGATAGTTTTTCAGGTTTCCCCCTTTATTGAGAGAAAGAAAGGCTTATATTAAAGGTAAATAAAATCCAGGTATAATTCAAATATTTTCAGATACAATTTACAAAAATCACTCTCTGTTATCTTCATCCAATGGTGTGATGAGACATTTTAGAACTATTCCCCTTGGTGAATCACGCTAGAGGGCTTAATTGGGAATCTGAATCATACTTCCTCTATTCTGGAACAAGGACCAAAAATCATTTCCAGAAGAGAACAATTTCCTCATTTCTTTATGGAAGTGTACATTTCATTATTTTACTAGATAAAATAAATTACAATTATCAAAAGCTCTTGAAATAATAAAAATGGCAGACATTATAATTGCTTTTTTATCACTTTTTAAAAATATATTTTATTGATTTTTTACAGAGAGGAAGGAAGAGGGATAGAGAGTTAGAAACATCGATCAGCTGCCTCCTGCACGCCCCCTACTGGTGATGTGCCCGTAACCAAGGTACATGCCCTTGACCAGAATCGAACCTGGGACCCTTGAGTCCGTAGGCCGATGCTCTATCCACTGAGCCAAACCGGTTAGGGCTGCTTTTTTTAATCACTTTTAAAGAGTTATTACATTCACTTATGGTAGCCTCCCCTTGTCCATGGAGGATATGCTCAAGACCCCCAGTGGATGCCTGAAACAGGATGTATGGAACTATATATCTACTAGAGGGCCAGTACATGAAATTTGTGTACTGGGGGTGGGGGGGCCCTCAGCCTGGCCTGCACTCTCTCACAGTCCGGGACCCCTTGGCGGGCCTAAGCTGGCAGTCAGACATCCCTCTTACAGTCTGGGAGCCCTCGCTCCTTACTGCCCGCCTCTCGCTGCTCCTTACCACTCAGCTTGCTACTCCTTAGTGCTACCGCAGAGGCAGGAGAGGCTCCCACCTCTGCCGGTGTGCTTGCCAGCTGTGAGCCCGGCTTCTGGCTGAGCGGCGCTCCCCCTGTGGGAGCGCATTGACCACCAGGGGGCAACTCATACGTTGAGCATATGCCCCCTGGTGGTCAGTGCACATCATAGTGACTGGTCATTCTGTTCGTTCCGCCATAATAGTAGCTTAGGCTTTTATTATATAGACTAGAGGCCCAGTGCATGAAATTCATGCATGGGGGGAGGGCTCCCATCAGCCCAGCCTGCACCCTCTCCAATCTGGGACCCCTCGGGGGATGTCCGACTGCCGGTTTAGGCCTGATTTATCGTCCATAAACTGGCAGTTGGACATCCCTCTCACAATACAGGACCACTGTCTCCTAACTGCTCACCTGCCTGCCTTCCTGATCACACCTAACTGCCCCCCCTGCCGGCCTAGTAACTCCCAACTGCCACTCCCTGCCAGTCTGGTTGCCCCTAACTGGCCCCCCCCCGCCGCCAGCCTGATCACCCCATACTACTGCCCCTTTTGCCTGCCTGGTTGCCACCAACTGCCCCCCAGTACCAGACTGGTCTCCCCTAACTGCCCCCACCTGCCGGTCTTGTCACCCCTTACTGCCCCCCTGCCAGCCTGGTTGCCCCCAACTGCCC
>NW_005372006.1:912205-914765 GCF_000412655.1 Myotis brandtii | reverse complement strand
GCCTGGTCGCCCCATGCAGCCTTCTGTTCAGTTGTTTGGCCATCCCTCACTAACCCCCCTGCTGGCCTGGTCACCCCACACAGCCTGCTGTTCGGTCGTCCATCTGGTTGTTTTGGTTGTGATGACCCCTGGCTTTTTATATATTAGGACTAGGGGCCCAGTGCAAGAATTCATGCACCTTGAAAGGAACTGTGGCTGTAAGGCTGCAGTGGGCACAGGGGTGGGTCTTGGCCCATCCTCCGTGCCCCCACCTAGCCCCTCCCGCCATGGCCCCTGGTCCCCTCTCTGCCAGCAGCCCTGCTCCCACTGCTGCCACTCCCATGAGCTGACAGCACTGGCCCCATTCATACCCACTCACAGCATGGAGCAATTGGGGTCAGCGCCAGCAGAGGGTGTAAGCAGGGCCGGTACCGATAGCAGGTGTGTGAATTTTGAGTAACCACCAGAGGCTCGCCCCAATGACAATGACCAGTGCCCCACCTTGGTCTGGTGCCCCCGCTCACCTGCTCCACCATCCCACCATGGCCAACACCTGCCATGTTCCGCGCGCACCCCCTGGTGGTCAGCACACGTCATAGCAACCGGTTGTTCTGTTGTTCGGTTGTTCTGCTGTTCGGTCTATTTGCATATTAGGGTTTTATATATATCTAGATCTAGGTAGATACTACATACTACATTTTTTCCTATACATACATCCCTATGATAAAGTTTAATTTGTAAACTGGGTAAAGTAAGAGATTAATAACAATAATGAACAATAAAATAGAATAATTTTGACCACTATACTGTAATGAAAGTTATGTGATTATTGTCTCTCTCTGATAACTGGTCTGATGACATAATGACTGTTAAGTGACTAATGGGCAGCGGTGTGCACACTGTGGATATGCTGGACAAAGGGATGATTCACATCCCGGGCAAAATGGAACAAATGGTGTGAGATTTCATCACACTATTCAGGACTGTGCATAATTAAAAACTTATGAACCATTTATTTCTGGAATTTTCCATTTAATATTTTCAGATTTTGGTTGACCATGGTAACTGATACCATGGAAAGTGAAACCACAGATAAGGGGTGAACTACTGCATTTATTAATTGCCTAAGAGACATTTACTAGACACCCAATAGGTAAAATCTACTGTGATGGGAAAAAATCACTGTATGTCTTCAAGGAATGTATGAACTATAGGCTTATAATTGTTTGCCCTTGCAACTATTGACTGGTCATTGAATTAAAGACTATTTGATTTAACTCTACTTCAGCTATGACAGATCAAAATAATGATCTGTATTATTTATAAACTAGAGGCCTGATGCATGAAATTCCTGCAAGGAGCTCGGCCCTCACAGCCACGGTGTCTTGCCTTGGCCCTCGTAGCCCTGGCTTCGTCTGGAAGGTCATCCGGAAGGACATCTGGAAGGTCATTCAGTTGTCTGGTCTAATTAGCATATTACACTTTTATTATTATAGATATTCTTTCCAATAGAAATATAATATGAGCCATATATTTCATTTTATTTTTTAAAATATACTTTATTGATTTTTTACAGAGACGAAGGGAGATAGGCCGACACTCTATCCACTGAGTCAAAGTGGTTAGGGCCACATATTTCATTTTAAATCTTCTAGTAGTAACATTTTAAAATGTAAAATTAAACAATTAAAATTAACTCAATGATGTTTTATTCAACTGAATATGTCCCAAATATTATCATTTAAATATGTAATCAATATAAAAATATTAATGAGCTATTTTATTTTTGTTGTACTATGTCTGAAATTCAGTATTTTGCACTTGTACATTTCAATTCATATTAGCCACATTCCAAGTGTTTAGCAGCTACATAATGGCTAGCATATTTTAATAACTGAGGTTAAAAGAAATGAATTGTTAAATATAACATTTCTAACACAGGTAGGAAGGAAGAAAATAGAGTGATCAGGACAATGGTTTATTAAAGTCAGAGAGGTTTATACATTAAACATCTAAACAAACTTGAGAACAATAATAACAAAAGTAAAGACTGTATAAAATTCAAGTTCAGGTTCACAAGTAAACAGAGATCCCTTTAAGGAACTGTCATAAATTATTTTTCTCCTATTTATATGGGACTACATTTGTTTTTAATTTACGTCAATGCGTTTTAAATTGTCTTGTTTACAGAGTGGAGAGTTCTTAATATAATAAGTCACCACAATAGCAAATGCAATGACTTTTTGGCCTTGCAAAAAGGAAATCCTATACTATATGAGGCTGCTGGACTTCAGGGTGGGGCCCTGTTATTCTGCAGAACAAGCCAGTCAAATTAATAAAGGCTTAATTCAGAGCCAAAACGAAAATAACTATGGTTTGTGTTGAACTTCATGTGTTCTGAGAATGGAGCACACATTTGATCAAATCACAAACTACACGTGTTGAGCACTTGATATATTCAATAGCACTTCGCTATTCCCTGAGATTAGTAGTTTCATAAACCAGTATCTAATCCACAACTAGTCAAATTATTCCATGTATGGTGAAGGTGGGCAAGTTGGGCGGGGGGGGATAGGGGACA
>NW_005372006.1:897275-912190 GCF_000412655.1 Myotis brandtii | reverse complement strand
AGAATCTTCTTGATTTTTAAAAATATATATTTTGTTGATTTTTTTAGAGAGAGAGGAAGGGAGAGGGATAGAGATACAACCATAAATGAGAAAAAACATCATCCATCCATCAGCTGCCTTCTGCACGCTTCCCATGGGGGAATGAGCCCACAACCCTGGCATGTGCCCTGACTGGAATCAAACCAGTGGCCTCTTAATTCCTGGCTCCACGCTCAACCGCTGAGCTACACCGGCCGGGCTCTTGTAAATTTTGGGGGAGAAGTCAAGAATAGATCAGGTCTTTTTCTCGCAATGAGCACATCAGCCTTTAATGAATGCAGATTGTTAGGAAAGGAAGACATGGTGATAAAGAAAAGGTAATTCTCTGATCTCTGTGCTGTGAACTTTCAGGCAAAGCCAGACTGGTAACAAAAGATATGAGAAAGTACTAGGATGTGTGATAGAGGGGTAGGACCCAGAGACATTGATTTATGTGAGCCGTGCAACAAAGGAAGATTTAAATTAAGATTATTTGAGCTTTGGATCAATACTCACAGAGTACCCTTGGGCATTCATATTCACATCTCAAAGCCAGTGCTTTTCATGCTCAAAATACTGTCCTCATTACTTGGTTATTATTATTCCAAACTTCATGCATTTGGTGTAAGAACTAATCTTCAATCCTATAAAAACAAAGCAAAACAAAACACAGTGCCCAAACTACACCTAGGTATATTGAAACACAGCCTAAAATTTCATTTGCCAACCATCCTTCTGGGGCTAGCTGGCTCATAGATTCAAGAATGACCCTTGGAGATCAAAGGTTCCAATTCATTCTCACAGTAACTCATAGTCTGTGATAGGATCTTGGTGCAACGTTGCCAAATTATTTGTTCTGAAAAGAGCTGAGTGTGAGATAATCACCAGCATCACCCATACGGTCTCCACAGAGCCCGAAATGAATGCCAAAACACAGGTTATGTGCTGAGCAGGCACAAGATAAACGCCATCATCTCCTCCATGCAGTAGCTTCCCAGGCTTCTATGACACATTAGCAGTGTTTGAATTTTTGTCAGTAGTGATGTGTGAAAAAAAGCACATAAAACTTGGCACAGTACCTGGTGTCCTTTCAAGTTCCATGCTGCACGCCACTTGCAAAGTGAGCCCAGCCTTACGTGTGCCTTTCAGCCCCTCTCACTAATTATTCCTTAAGCTTATTTCCCAAACGACTTCTCATTTCCATAACCTATTTTACTTTTCACCTTTCTACCTCTCTGCTCTAGTTTTTAATTTTTTTTCCTTTCCTAATCTCTAATGCAAAAGTACATTATGTCCCTAGATAACACATTTTTTATATGCAGGTTAATATTATTAGACTAAAACATTTCTCTCTACCACCATTGGTCCCTGAAGCAATCCTGAAATAGCAATCCATTTAAAGCAGAACTCCAATCTAGATGCAAGCCCACATATCCTTCAGCTATAAAAGGGGTACAAATTTTGTTGTATTTTCTATTCATGTTATTCATTCAGAGGCTATGGAGCCCTTGCTTGAATTTGTAATGTCAGAAAATATGAAACCAAAAAAGTAATCTCTTCCTTTACATTCATGGTAAATTAAATTCATGGTAAGTACATGAGGAAGGTTACAGCCCTGAACAGGGTATCTTATTCTCAGAACAAGCCTCCAACTTAATATTGGCTGTGGGATCATAAGCCATTTTTTCAACTTCTCTAAGCCTTTGTTTCTTCACCTGTAAAGTGGGAATAATAAAGTACGTGCTTACTGTCACCTGGAGAGTAAATAAAATAGTGCACAGTTCCTCACACATGAGGAGGAGTCAATAAATTGTGTTATTATCATCATCATTATTATCATGAATAGTACATTATTAGCATTATCATAACAAGGTCTTCACCAGTTGGAGAACAAATCTCCATGGAGTCTATTCAATGTCCAAAACACAAATTGAAAAAGGCCGTGTCTGGGGCCGGGAGACAGAAGTCTGTGCTTCAGGTCTTCCTATGTTGAATAGGAAACACACGATGAATGCTTGATTCTATGTCTTTATTTATCCGTTTATCACATTAAATTTTGTTGATGAATCTCTTAATTCTATTTTCATTGTCTCCTCCATTTTATTCTCTTGATTCTTATATGTTGGAAAAACTGAGTCATTTCATCTTTAAAGAAACAACTTCAGAGAAATGACTTCCCCTCAGTCAAAATTTTGCTAATGCATCACCATGGTGTAGTTGGTAGATTCCCGTGTCCTCTATTTTTCCTGTCAAGTTGTTAGATCTAAGGCTTGATCAGATTCAAATTTAATTTTTCCCAAGATTTCTCTATGAATGATGTGTTGCTCCATCAGGAGGCACACCACTGTCTCTCTTTCAATGTTATAAGCTGCTACTCGTGCTCACTGTCTTGATCTCTACTGGGGATTGATGGGAGCAAAGGACAGTGAAAAGATAATACTGTAATTCTACTATTTCTTCATTTATTTCCTAGACTATTTCTATAAAAATATTCATCTACCTTTTGGTTACTAAAGGTATAGTATAGAAAAAGCATGATAATTGCTTAATCCCTTCCTCCTCTATTTTTTTTTACCAGTTTTAAAAATAATGAGTTGGTTCTCTAGTATTTTGGAATCAATACATTTTTCTAGTGATGATATTTTGGTAAGTATTATTAAAAACCCATTTATTTAAACATATTTGTATTAATGTTGTTGAAGTTTGCATCCTTATTGATGATCAAATTGTTTCATTTTTGTGATAAAGTTGACTTTATGGTAATGTATGGATACTTGACCAATAACTGAAAGAATAATTTTGCCCATCAAATAGATGAGAAATTTTGTCTTGATGTGTTTGAATTTACATTTCTATTATCATGAGCAAGTTTAATCATCATTCCATATGTTTAAAACCACTTGAATTTCTTTTGAACTACCCATTTTCCCAGATCATTGTTTTATAGACGTATTGTCCTTTTCTTTTCTAGTTATTTAAATATTAGGAATGTTTGTGAAATAATCTAAAAATATTTTCTCAATTTTTCATTTTTATTGTATCTTAAAATTTTTCATATATACATATATACGTATATGTGTATGGACACACACACACACACACACACGCACACACACACCTACCTTCATTTGCCTTTATTGTTTTTAGATTTAGAGTCATATTTAGGAAAGTTTTACCCACTTCTATTTATAGAGGAATTCACCCATATTTCCTCCAGTACTTGTATGGTTTCATAATTTTAACTTTAAATCTCTTATACATGGTAAATTTATCATTGTACATGGTGTGAGGAATAAATCCTACTTTATCCTTTTCCATAAACTATCATGACATCATTTATTTCACAAATTTATCTTTCTAACTATTTGAGATGCCACCTGTGATAAATAGAATAATACCTGCTCTCCCACAAAGATGTACATGTTATAATCCCTGGAACTAGAAATATGTTGACATGTCAAGAGGGAATTAAGGTAGCAGGTAGAATTAAGCTTGCTAATTAACTAAACAAAATGAGAAGATTACTTTTATCCAGCTGGGCTCAATGCAATCACAGGGTCCTTTAAAATGGACAAGGAAGACAGAAGAGGAAGTCTGAGTCAGAGGAAGATTTGAAAACTGCTAGCTTTGAAGGTAAGGAAAGGAGTCGTGAGCCACAAGACATGAAAAAAAAATGCATGCTGAAGCCCTGGCTGGGTGGCTCTGTTGGAGCGTTGTCCTGCATACAAAGGTTGCAGGTTCAAACCCCATAGTGTACCGGTATGGGAGGCAACTGATCAATGTTTCTCTTCTCTTCTCTCCTCTCCTCTCCTCTCCTCTCCTCTTCTCTTCTCTTCTCTTCTCTTCTCTTCTCTTCTCTTCTCTTCTCTCTCTCCCCTCTCTCAAATTCAATAAAAACATATCCTTGGATAAGGATTTTAAAAAATAAAAATAAATTTCTCTCTCTCTCTCTCTCTCTCTCTCCCCTCTCTCAAATTCAATAAAAACAAATCCTTGGATAAGGATTTTAAAAAATAAATTATTAAAAATGCTTGCTGAACTAGAGAAAGAAAACATATTCTCTTCTAGAACCTATAGGAGGAATGCACAGAAGCAATGCATCCCTGCTGACTCCTAGATTTTAAGCCACTGAGAACCATTTGAGATTTCTGTAGCTACAGAACTATGAGTATACTCTTCTGTTGTTTTAGGTCACTAAGTCTGTGATAATTTGTTATAGCAGCAATATGAAATTAGTACATCATAAGCTAAATTTAAGAATTAATTTGGATTTATTTCTAGATTTTTCTATTCCAAGAGTCAGTCTGTTTCCCATGTGCCAATATAACAATTTTAATGTTATAGACTTTAAAGTAAGTTTGAGTACCTGCTTAAAATGCCATTTCCCTTTTTCTTTTTCAGGGTTTTCCTGGCTATTCTCACTTGCTTATTTTCCCAAGTAAAGTTTACAATCAATTTGTTTAACTCCAAGAAAAAAAATTGATGGTATTCTTAGTAGCAGTAGTCTTTTAACTTTGGGAACTCACATGCTTGCTTTGTGATGGAAGCTCAGTGATTCATGCAATGAAAGATGAGATAAGAGTAACTGGTGTAATATGCCAGGAGCTATAGCTGAAAAAATAAGAAAAGTTCTATCAACAATTACTTGAAATTCAGATGTGTAAACAAACGATTCCTTTATATTATCAAGGCCTTTTAAATGCCAAGTGAGAGAAACCACATTCAAACTAGCTTAAGAAGAAAAGGAATTAATTGACTCACACAATTAAAATCCCAAGCAAGGTTAGGTACAGGTGTCCAGCTCTCACCTCTTTGTTCCTCACTGTTGTCCTCCTGCCCAAGCACATGCATGTCATGCACTGTCTTTCTGTAACTACAGACATGCATTTGACCAACTTAGAAACTCCTGAGGAGAAAGGGTTCCTCTTCTTCAATACTTGCAGCAAAAGTTGAAAAATTGAGTCTCATTAGTGTAGCTTGCTTTACATACTCACCCCTGAGTCAATCACTATAGCAGAGAAATAACATCCTCTGACTGAATAGTTGTGGGCCATGAAGCTACTGTTGAAGATGAGGATGGAGCCTGGTCCTCCTCACCACAAAGGAGAGGGATTCCTCAAAGGAAAAAGCAGAGCAACGTAAGCAGAAAAATCGATGTAGGACAAGCAAAAGCAACAAAGGACCATGTCAATGGATTTGTTCCATGTAAATAAATATAGCTTTAAAGTGTCACTGGGTGGTATGGGGTTAGGGAAAAAGAGTAATTAAACTAGCTTAGGAGATGATCAACCGTCAGCATTTAGACTGCAAAATCTCAGTTCCGAACTCTGAAAGACTTGTAGGCAGACTTGACAAACACTGACCTCCAGTCTTGCCAAATACCAGTTGCAGAGAACCAGACCTTTCCAGAAGAGCTGAGCCTTTCCAGCTGTGTGTCTCCGCGCCAGGCTGGCTAGTCTACTAGATTCGTTGGAAAGAGATTCAACCCAGTGCAGTTAAAATACAAAATAACTTTGGAAGATTTGACCATAAAGTTTATTGAGGAGAAAAGTCTATTTAACAAGGCAGTGCAAAAAGATTTCATATAGTTATACCTAAGAAGAATCCCAAAGACTAGTAATCTTCCTGAGTAAAGAAAACACAGGAAGTCTTTTCTGGAGGGGAAAGGAACAAAGCAAAACAAACAAACAAACAAAAACCTGGCAAGCTAAAAGAGAAAAAATGTGGTATGGTTCTGTGCTTATGCACGAGATTCTGTGCTTATGCACGAGAGGTCGGGACTCAAGTCTGGAGAAGTGGCAGAGGATCTTTCATGATAGGCTAGGGTTTGTACCTGATTCTGAATGTTATCAAATGGTTTTATTATTTTATTTCATTTTTTATTGATTTTAAAAAATTTTTAGAGAGAGAGAGGAAGGGAGAGAGAAACATCGATGTGAGAGAGAAACATAGATTGGTTGCCTCCCATACCTGCCCCAACCAGGGGTCAAACCCAAAATCTAGGTATGTGCCTTGATTGGAAATTGAATTCAAAACCTTTTGGTATACTGTATGATGCTCCAACCAATGGAGCCACCTGGCCAAGGCAATGAAAGAGGAGGGGGGTAATGATCAGATTTTGCTTTAGGAGGATAGCCATGTTGACTATGTAAAACTGGGTTAAGGAAGGATAAACAGATGAGACATGAGACAACTACTGTGGTGGTTTTTAGCAACATAATGAGGACCAGAAGAATTGAGAAAGAGAAGAGATGAAGGATTAAGTCATTTTTTTTTTCAAAAAGTTTTCCAAGAAACACTAATTCAGCCGGATATTAAAGCATTATCTGTAGACAAATAAATTGAGGTCACTTAGCTTACTGAAGAATTTTTTGAAACATTTCATATACTAATATGTAGGTTAAGCTATCCGAAAACCATTACTTTGCCAATTCCATTCATTGTAGTCATCATGGTAATCAAGTGTTTTTTAACCACTCTTTAGAAAATATTGGATTAGAGAATAAGAAAAGAGTAATAAAATATAAGATACATATGATAAGTAATATAAAAATACTAATATTAAAATAGGAGGAAATATAAATAGAACATTTAGTTTTTAATCTATTAAATATAGATAAAATATATCAGTGTGGCCTTTTTCACCAAGTTGTTTGATGGGATAATCTATGGCAAATGTATCAAAGGGAGCCTAAGAGCCAGATCATAATAACTTGAAGTTGTAGCTTTTGTCAGAGTAATACTGTAAAACATTTTTTTTAGGAAAACCATCTTTTTTTTGCCAGACCTCTTTCTATCCTTCTGGCACCGGTGTCCTGATGCCTCACCAAAAGCTATTATTTTTAATAGCATTTACAATAGATTTTTAGGAAAAGAAATGTGATATGTAACCACAGCCTACCTCATCACTCCAAATAGGAAAATAAGACAGCTTATTTTGTACTTTCATGCCCTCAGTGGTAGCCAACGTCCAAGAGGGGCCTCCTGACACTAATCCTTTAAGCTATAGCCAATGAAGAACTGAAGCTTCATATCAATAGTCATGGAAGTGATCTTGGAAACAGAACCTCAAGTCTCAGTCAAGCTTTGAGTCTGCAGCCAAGGTTGATGTCTTGATGGCAGCCTCATAAGAGACTTGGAGCTGGACCATCCAATTAAACTGATCCTGGATTCCTGACCTTCCAAAGCTGTGTGAGATAATAAATACTTAGTATTTAAGTGTCCTACTAAGTTTGGGGACAAGTTGTTACACATCAGTGGATTGTGGGAAAGCACGGGACTTGGTTGGAATGTCTGTAAGGAGGATTCTCCGAAAGGTCGGGGGTCTCTGGAGGGACCTTGCCGAAGGTGGCAGCATCTACCTTGATTTTTCCAAACAAGTCTGAACCCCCTGGTGTTTACTTAGACATGTCCTTGCTTAAAGGACAAGACAGACGCATATACTTTCTCAAGGATGCTTACCCTGCTGGTAGTATCTAGTAGTTAATTCTAGTTCAAGCTGTTGTTCCAATAAAAGCCAAAGGAGCCAGGCGAACAGGACTACTTGGTGGTGATAGCCAAGTAGTCCCTTAGCCTCTCTTTCACAGAAACATGTGTCAGAGTAATCATTCATCCATTGTTCAGGGTCTGCCCGTCAGCCCCCGCAGTGGATAACTAAGATACCATCTATAATTATAAAAGTGTAATATGCTAATTAGACTGGACAGCTGAACGAACTTCCGGAGGTCATTCTGGACGTCCTTCCAGATGAAGCCGCTATAACGAGGACCAAGGCCAAGGTGGTTAGGGGTGATCAGGCAGTCAGGTGAGCAGTTAAAGGCAATCAGGCAGGCAGGCAAAGTGGTTAGGGGTGATCAGGCAGGCAGGCAGGTGAGCGATTAGAAGCCAGTGGTCCCGGATTGCAAGAGGGTGCAGGCCAGGCTGAGGGACCCCCCTCCGCTGGTAAATGAATTTTGCGCACCGGGCCTCTAGTCTTATAATATTTTATCATGCAAGAACATTTCTCCTATGGTTGCCCATTTGGGTCTGGACCCTCCAGGAATGCCTTGGGCCCTGAAACTGCTCTTGCCAGTGACTATGACCAGTATTTCAAGGTGAGCTGATACTTTTCACTCCCTCTCTTCCTTGGTCTCTATATAATATCTAATAAAATTGACTATTATCTTTAAGACACGCTCTTTTCTGGTCTTCTTGATATTATACTTTTCTGGTTTTCATTCCAACTCTCTCCTGATTTTTCGCCATTTCCTTTTGAATAAAGCTGGTATCATGGAAACTTCAGGAGATAAGTATGGCAAGAGAGACAAAAGTCAGTTTATAAGTGATTTTTTAGAACAGACTAAAGACTTTATTCCTTTAGCTGTTCTTTACATGTAAGTATTATTCTTGTTTCTTGTTTCTGTTCTAAGCTCTTATCTTTTCTCACTCCAACCCTCCCCTCTTCCCCGAGTTATCTACTTCCACTAGAATGCAAGATTTTTAGTCTGTTTCTCTGCTGAATCTCCAGTGTCTAAAGATTCACACAGTAGGCACTCAAATACTTATTGAGTGAATTAATGGATCCACTTACCATCTATATGCTGATTACTCTCACATCTAACCTTCAGCTTAAAGCACTCATTGAGCTTCAGATCAATATATTCTGCTTACCACAATATACTTCCACTTGGATGATCAATAAAAACTAACAAAACCAAAAATAAACCCTTCATGTCCCCACCCTCCTCTTCCTCCTCCTTCTCTCTTGTTCTCTTTTTCATCATCAGCCTTCCACACAAGAAATTTGGCCATTATTGCTTCTTCCTTCTCCCTCATCTCTTATATCCAATTAATCACCAAACCTTATTGATTTGACTTCAAAAAATATCTTTCTTCTTCATATACATTCCTACTCCATCATTGTCATATTTTTCCTAGATGCTCATAGTAGCCTTCTACTACCTAACTATTTTGTATCCCTCCAGTCTATTCCCCACTCCACAGCTGAAATAACAGTAAAAATGCAAATCTGATCATGCCCCTTTTCTACTTAAAAGCCGTCAATGGCTTTTTTCTATCAATCAGGATAGGATAGGCTACTGTTGCTGAATCAAAGCAAAAATCTCAGCGACATACAACAAAAGGTTTATCTTTCACCTTCACCTAGATTAGCGGGTCTCCCAGGCAGCTCTCTTTATCATCAATTGAGATTGGGTCAATCTCATATCTCTGCCATCATAGGGCTTCCACGTTCAATGCTGGGGAAAAGAGAGAGAGATAGAATCCTTCAGTGATATTTATTACCTTTGTCCATGTATTTATTAGTTTCTTCTTTCTATTATAAGAATCATAAGCATAGTGGCTAAAAACAACACTAATTTGTTATATAGCTCTGGAGGTCAGAAGGCTCAAATGGGTCTTATTGGGCTAAAGTCTAGGTATTGGCTGGTTCCTTCCAAAGTGTCTTAGAAAGAATCCATTTCTTTGCCTTTTCTAATTTCGAGATGTTGCCTACATTCTTTGGCTGAGGGCCTAGTCTTCCATCTTTAAAGCCAGCAATATAGCATCTTCAAATCTCTCTCTCTCTCTCCTCTCTCTCTCTCTCTCTCTCTCTCTCTCTCTCTCTCTCTCTTCTCTTTCTTCCTCCTTCCTCGTTGCTTCTTTCAACACATCTTTTTCTTATAAGGACCCTTACTAGTAAAATTACATTGACCTGTTGGATAATCCAGGATAACTACTACATCTCAAAATGCTTGACCACATCTGCAAAGTTACTTCAGCCATGTAAGGTAACATACTTACAGGTTCTGGGGATTAGGATTTGGAAATTTTGGAAAGAGGAACATTATTTACCACAGTCCATATTGCTGTCTATGATCTATTGCCAGAAGTAGTCATATACATCTCCCCAGCTGCATGGGTTCTTGGAAGAATAGTCTTACATATTCCAGGAAGGAGAAGAGAACCAGACATTGGTGAGCACTAGTATTGTCTACTCTAAACTCCCACTATATTTATAAAATCTAAACAGTTTACCTGGCTCACCAGGCTCTGCAGGTTCTACATCCTCCCCCACTACACACACACACACACACACACACACACACACACACACGCACGCACGCACACACACACACACCTACCCACGTATACTCTATACTCTATAATATCCCAAATGCATTGTTCTTCATCACCCCAGAATGTCCACACATGTTTCTCCTTCCTCCTGGGACACTTTATAAATATCATCTAATTTTTATCTTTCCTTCAAATTTTTGGTCTAAATTTTTGCAGATTGTAATAGTACATATTTCATTATTTTTTGTTTAATTATACATTTTTGTATTTAAAAAATATACATCTCTTATTTTGTATAGAAAAATATTTCTGGAATCAGTGTTCCAAGATTAGCTTTGAATTTCAGACAAGTTTTTTCACTAATATAAATGTTGTTTCTTCACCAATAATAATTTGAATTATCTCATGGTAGAACAGGCTGCCTGGCAAACTAAAAAAAAATCTCATCTCTATTCCTTTAAGTATCCAACTCAGCATTGTCTCCTGTTCCATTTCTGTCAGTACTTTTATGAAACTTGTAGTCACTGAGTTTCAAAATGTTGAGTCAACTTTACTATTCCCACTTTCGCATGCCCATCTCAGTCATCAGAGCTTTCTGTTGTCTCTTGCATTGTAAACTGGTGGCTCTTGCTTTAGATGAGGTCTTATTACCTTTTAGTCTATGATAGTAATTTCCTAACTCCCCTTCCTACCCTTTCATTACCCCTTTTTACCCAATTTCTTCTGCACACAAATCCCACATAGTCATATTAACTTTAGTCAGTTCAACATTTGAGGCCATGCATGCTCTTGCCCCAGATAAGTTACCCAGATTTAGCAAAAACAAGAGCTAACTTTGCAGAGCCTCTACACATGTCTATTCACTGGCCCTCGCCTGCACCCACCACTGCCACTATGTCACCTCAAATTTAATATATTAAATAAAAGAGAGTACTCATTATGTAAATGAAACTTCTAGATAAGACCCTTAGCGACTCCTTCACCAGATTTCTACCTTAGGGCCTTCTTCATGTAGAAATTCTTATATAAATGTTTTAGCTAATCTGGACATTTCAGGGTACACTGAGTTGAGTTCCCTTTTCCTCATACCTAGAATTATTTTTTTCACATTGATTGCACATGTAGTGATGTGGTTAAAAGCGTGGGTGCACTATTCACACACCTGGGATCAAAGGCCTGCTTTGCTATTTACTTGCTTTGTGGCCTTGAGCAAGTTAATTAACACCTTTACACCTCAGTTTCCTCATTTGTAAAAAGAGGATAATAATAAACCTAACATATACTTTTTGCAAGGATTAAATGAGAGAAATGTATGTGAATCATTAGTATAGGGGTGGGCAACCTTTTTGTGAGTGCGTGCCAAAACCAGCAAAATCTCTGACTCAAAATTCTTCTACGTGCCAACCCTAATTTTTTGAGAACATGTTACGCCTACTTGATATCTCTTAAGGTGTACGTATGTGAAGAACCTTGAAGAAATAATAAAATTCATTCGAGTGACAAAAACACAGTATATGATGATGAAAAATACATTTATTTTTTAATGTATACATGTACACTGATAGTCCGACAGAAAACTTTATGACTCTGTTTGATATTATCAGTGGGACTTTTGCTGCTGCATCACTGATGACAGAGATTTTACATCAGGTTTATATTTCGTGACCTTCAGAGATATGCACGAGCTACTACTTTCATCCGTCAGGCTACTCTTATTACGAGACTTAACAAAATTCATCACTGAGAACAAAGATTCACAAGCGTATGTGGATGAAACCAAAACACTGGTCGGATCTAGGAAGGCAGGGAGAGTTAAGGCAGAGGCATAGAAATTGCTCTTCCCCTCTCTCGTCAATCCATGTCTATGGTCTTTAAGATAACTTGTTATGTAAAATTATTTATTTATCTAAGATGCACCTACACTGAATTTATCTGAAAAATAAAAAAGTCTATATTAAGAAAAAAAATTGTAAATGGAAGATTGTAAAAGAGGGTTTCGCGTGCCAGCAAAAGTTACTGGCGGGCCATGTTTGGCACGCGTGCCAGGAGTTGCCCACCCCTGCATTAGTAGATGGGTTATTACTAAGAATGGCTAATTTCATTGCTTATTATTTTAAGGAATTTTCTTCTTCCTTCTCTGTTCCAAAACTGAACCTTTTAAAAACTCTTTCTTATATTTTTTAAAAATCTTTATTATTGAAAGTATTACATATGTCTCCTTTTTCCCCCATTGACCTTTCCTAGCCTGCCCCTGCCCCTCACCCCAGGCCTTCACCACACTATTGTCTGTGTCCATGGGTTATGCATATATGAATAAAAGTTCTTTGGTTGATCTCTCCCCACCCATGCACCCTCCCCCACCTTCCCTCTGAGATTCCACAGTTTGTTCCATGCTTCTATATCTCTGGATCTATTTTGTTCACCAGTATATTTTATTTATTAGATTCCACATATGAGTGAGATCATGTGATACTAGTGTTTCTTTGACTGGCTTATTTCGCTTAGCATAATACTTTCTAGGCCCCTCCATGCTGTCTCAAAGGGTAAGAGATCTTCCTTTTATACTGTTGCATAGTATTCCCTGTTGTAAATGTACCACCATCTTTTTTTATCCACTCATCTACTGATGGGTGCTTGGACTATTTCTAGAGGTTAGCTATTTTAAATTGTGCTGCTATAAACATAGGAGTGCATACATTCTTTCTGATTGGTGTTTTGGGTTTCTTAGGATCTATTCCTAGAAGTGGAATCACTTGGTCAAATAGCAGTTCCATATTTAATTTTTTCAGGAAACTCCATACTGTTTTCCATAATGGCTGTACCAATCTGCATTCCCACCAGCAGTATACTAGGGTTCCCTTTTCTCCACATCCTCACCAGCATTTGAAATTTGTTGATTTGTTGATGGTAGCCATTCTGACAGGTGTGAGGTGTTAACGTCATTGTCATTTTAATTTGCATCTCTCTGATGATCAGGGACTTTGAGCATTTTTTCATATGTCTCTCAGCCATCTGTATGTCCACTTTGGAGAAGGGTCTATTTAGGTCTTTTGCCCAATTTTTAATTGGGTTGTTTATCTTCCTTTTGTTAGGTTATATAAGTTCCTTATAAATTTTGGATATTAACCCTTTATCAGATGTATCATTGGCCAACTATGTTCTCCCATGTAGTGGGTTTTCTTATTTTGTTGATGGTTTCTTTTGCTGCACAGAAACTTTTTATTTTTATGTAGTCTCATTTGTTTATTTTCTCTTTACTTTCCTTTGCCCGGGAGATATAACTCCATACTGTTTTCCATAATGGCTGTACCAATCTGCATTCCCACCAGCAGTATACTAGGGTTCCCTTTTCTCCACATCCTCACCAGCATTTGAAATTTGTTGATTTGTTGATGGTAGCCATTCTGACAGGTGTGAGGTGTTAACGTCATTGTCATTTTAATTTGCATCTCTCTGATGATCAGGGACTTTGAGCATTTTTTCATATGTCTCTCAGCCATCTGTATGTCCACTTTGGAGAAGGGTCTATTTAGGTCTTTTGCCCAATTTTTAATTGGGTTGTTTATCTTCCTTTTGTTAGGTTATATAAGTTCCTTATAAATTTTGGATATTAACCCTTTATCAGATGTATCATTGGCCAACTATGTTCTCCCATGTAGTGGGTTTTCTTATTTTGTTGATGGTTTCTTTTGCTGCACAGAAACTTTTTATTTTTATGTAGTCTCATTTGTTTATTTTCTCTTTACTTTCCTTTGCCCTGGGAGATATATCGGTAAACATATTGCTACAGGAGATGTCTCAGATTTTGCTGCCTATGGTTTCTTCTAGGATTTTTATGGTTTTACGATTTACATTTAAGTCTTTTATCCATTTTGAGTTTATTCTTGTGTATGATACAAGTCGGTGGTCTGGTTTCATTTTTTGCATGTATTCCCTATCTTTTAATGTTTAGTTCAAAAGCCTAAACATTAAACATTCTTTAGTTTCATTTTGATGAAACTATAATCTTCAGCTAGATCCTTTGTCCTGTATATGCACACATCTACACATACATGCACACACGATGCTCAGTGTCATCCAAATAAATGCAGCAATCCAGTACAGCCTAGGGATAAATAAACTGTCACAAGCCACAAGAAGGGGGTGATATCAGAGGAATGATCTCAAGATTGGGCAGAAATGATCCCGTGAGAATGTGGGATGGCTACAGCATAAGAAGACCTACTTTGTAATGGCTGATAACCAAGTCATATGGCAGTACTTTTCCAATCATAATGGACATATGAAAAACCCAGGAATCCTGTTAAGGTGCAGATTCTGATTCAGCGAGTCTGGAAAGAGACCTTAAATGTTGCATTTCTAGCAAGTTTCCAGGTGATGCCATGATGCTGGTCCTCTAATCCTTTTTGAATAGCAGGACTCTAAGGATGACAGTAGGTAAAATCCATGGAACTCAAGAAAACCATCACTAAAACCAAGATGGCGGCATAGGTAAACACTGGAGATTGCTGCCTCACACAACCACTTCAAAAATACAACTAAAAGACGGAATGGACATCATCCAGAACCACAGGAAGGCTGGCTGAGTGGAAATTCTACAACTAGAAGGAAAGAGAAAAGCATACTGAGACTCAGAGGAGGCGCAGTGCGGAGGTGAAATACTAAGGTGCGGAGGTGCGTGCGGAGCGAGCTGGCGACTGAGGGCGCGGTTGTCATTTTCAATCGGGAGGGAGTCTCAGGCTCTGAGCTCCAGTTCCGGGCGAGTCTCTAGGGACCCAGACTCATACGGGAGAAGCGGGACTGTCTGGCATTGGTCAGAACCCGAGGGCAGCTTTCTCTCC
>NW_005372006.1:892902-895779 GCF_000412655.1 Myotis brandtii | reverse complement strand
GGAAGAGATTGGACAATAATCGTGCACCTATGGATTAGGACAGTGGGTGGGGAGTGAGGGTGGTGGGTGGGGTGGGAACTGGGTGGAGGGGAGTTATGGTGGGAAAAAAGAGTAACTAATGTAATAATCTGAACAATAAAGATTTAATTAAAAAAAAAAGAAAACCATCACTAAAATCTATGGGTCAACAAGACAAAGAGTGGATATATTTGAAGTGACATCAACATCATGAATTAATAAGATGTCCCTTGTTTATGTCCACTCCCTTCAACAACAACCATTTAGCATTTATACATGGACAAAAGTGCCTTTGAGATGCTATGGGATCCAGCACCAAATGTTAAGGGACCCAGAAGGAATCTCCATCTGTGTGTCAGGGACTAGGCATATGGACCTTGCATATAGTCCTGGCTGTGGACCCTGCAATGAACCATAAACGGCTCTACCTTCTCTCGGCCATACCTGAGGGTGCCTGAAGATACTGTCTTAGATAGTCACTCGTGAACAAGAGAACCATTATGGAAGTCCAGGTTTCCAGCAGAGAAGTTCCAAAATGCATTGGAGCAAATTTATAGTTTGGATGCACTGGAGAGTGTAAGAGGAACAGTTTGACTTTATTTGCACTATCCCTCCCCAATGTGGCAAACTTATGGCCAAGAAAGATCTTCTCAGCTCATGACTTCTCCTACAGGGGAAAGTTAAGCATGTGAGTGAGCACCCAGTTCCTCAATTATGTGGGATGCTGTCAAAGAGGGTTATTTCTCTCTGGCCCCATCCAGAGTACTTACTCGTGAATTATATGGCCGGGGAACTAGAGGAGGCTGGAAGAGAGGTAGATAAGACTCTTGGAGGACATTAAAGAGACACAGATCCTACTAACTGTTGTGAACTCATTAATAAGCCCTCCCATGAGCTGCTGAGGACATGTCATCTGTGCATCCCACCAACTGGCCCATGGGCATACCCAGCACTCTGTGCATCTCACTCACATATCCTCCTATCCTGTGTCCATCTCCCTGCATGCACTTCCAATGGTGGCAGCAAGAGAAAGCTTTGGTAGATGGCTAGTGAGAATGTGCAGAAAGCCAACTTGTATCTGTGGGCCAGGGAAAGACCACAGACTTGAACTTTAGTGCCACCTTTGGGAAAACACAAAGAAGGCTATCAGCAATCAGCCTCATGTGTTATGGAAACAACTGAAGGAGTACATGCTTAAGAATTCTGGAGTAAGAACCATAGAGAAGGTGTATTCATAAATGATCTGCAAAAACCTCAGAATCCCTAATAGGTGTGATGGAAAGTATTTCTCCCCTGAAGGCATTAAAGACTGGAAGAGGTGATTGTACTCCAAACGTTAAGATAGCAATACTCGGAGGTAGAGGAGGAACATAACACCACCAAAGAATCACAATAATCTTCCAATAACTGATCACAAAGGTATGACAACAGCAATCTTAGATTTACCCAATAAAAAATTCAAAATAGCTGTTTTAGGGAAACTAAATGAGATACAAAACAAAGACAATTCAACAAAATCAGGAAAACAATCCATGAACAAAATGAGTTTAACAAAGAGATAGAAATCATTAAAAAGAACCAAACAGATATTCTGGAACTGACTGAAAAAAAGCAATGAATGAAGCAAACAAACAAAAAATGCAATAAAGAGCATCAACACGAGAATGCATCAAGCAAAAGAAAGAATTTGTGAGTTAGAAGATAGGAACCTTGCAATTATTCAGTCAGGAAAACAAAGAAAAAATAATAAAATAAAGTAATGAAACCTATGTGATCTATGGGACACCATAGAAATGTTCACAATTATTAGAGTTCCAGAAGGAGAAAAGAAGAAGGGAGCAGAAAACTTATTTAGAGAAATAATGGCTGAGAACATTCCAAACTGGGGGAGAGATAGGACTACCCAAGTTTATGAAGAGATTTGAGCATCCAAGTTTATCATAAGTCACTAATCAAACTCAATTTAAAGATGTCTTCTCTGAGATACATTATAATAAAACTATTAAAAATCCAAAGAAAAAGAGAGAATCTTAAAAACAGCAAGAAAAAAGAATCGTGTAACTTACAAGGAACACCCGCAAGGCTTTCAGTGGATTTCTCAGCCGAAACTTTACAGGCCAGCGGAGAGTGGGATGACATAGTCAAATAAAGGAAACCAAAGTTCTGCCCCCCTCCCCAAAGCTGCCTTTTGGGGGGATATTGATCTTAACCTGTGTATTAATAAACAAAAACACCTTGATTCTACCCCACTTTCCTATACAAGAGATTCAGACAGAGCAACCTGCTTCAGGAAGGAGATCTTAGGATGTTTGCCTCAGCCTAATTTGAATTAAATATCCTATCTAATAAAAGAGAAACATGGTCATTAGCCGTACGGCTGCTACCCTTCCCAGTGGCTAATCAGGGCGATATGCAAATTAACTGCCAGCCAAGATGGCGGCCGGCAGCCAGGCAGCTTGAAGCGAACATGAGGCTTGCTTGCTTCAGTGACGGAGGACTCCAACGTTCCCCGCCTGCCGCTGCCGGCCTCTGAGCTTGCAGTTTGAAACATTGTAACAAATATAGAAGCTAAACAAAACCCCAGTAACCTGTTTTCAGTCAGCCGGGATCTCAGAGCTGGAGTCGCAACAAAGTTTCAAATACAGAAGGTAAACAAAGGCCAGAAACCTGCTTTCAGCAGCCGAGCCTCAGAGAGAAAGCCGGCTCTCAGCTCCAGTGACAGGCATAGAAGGTAAATAAATGCCAGAATAAAAAAAAAAAAAGGAGAGGTTTGGAGCTTCAGTCGACCGCCAGCCTGAAAACAGCCCTCAGCCCCTCACCCAGACTGGCCAGGCACCCCAGTGGGGACCCCCACCCTGA
>NW_005372006.1:892076-892703 GCF_000412655.1 Myotis brandtii | reverse complement strand
GGCGGGGGGCAGCGCTTGAGGCTGTCTGCTCTCCCGGGACCCAGATCCGTGACCCTGCTGGTCACAGGGCAGTGCTTGAGGCTGTCTGCGGTCTGGGACCTGGATCCATGTCCTCGCGAGTGGGGCAGCAGTGCTTGAGGCTGTCTGCAGTCCCAGGACCTGGATCTGTGACCCTGCCAGACGGGAGGCACCGCGGGAGGCTGTCCGCAGTCCAGGACTCGGATCTGTGACCCTGCCTGGCAGGGCGGCAGTGCTTGAGGCTGTCCGCTGTCCCGGGACCCGGATCTGTGACCCTGCCGGGCGGAGGGCAGTGCTTGAGGCTGTCCATGGTCCCGGGACCCAGATCTGTGACCCTGCCAGGCGGGGGGCAGTGCTTGAGGCTGTCCATGGTCCCAGGACCTGAATCTGTGACCCTGCCGGGTGGGGCGGCAGCGCTTGAGGCTGTCTGCTCTCCCGGGACCCAGATCCGTGACCCTGCTGGTCACAGGGCAGTGCTTGAGGCTGTCTGCAGTCTGGGACCTGGATCCATGTCCTCGCGAGTGGGGCGGCAGTGCTTGAGGCTGTCCGCGGTCCCAGGACCTGGATCTGTGACCCTGCTGGGCGGGGAGCAGCACTTGAGGCTGTGCT
>NW_005372006.1:885472-890706 GCF_000412655.1 Myotis brandtii | reverse complement strand
GTGCTTTTCCGAATTAATGAGAGAAAACATTGATTCTCCTGCTGCCCACGAAGGTGGAAAGTGAAGTGGGGAGACATGTGGGGAATGAGCAAGGTTCCCTGTCTGGGGGTTCCAAATCTGCTGTTGGTTTCTTTCACCACTGACTAGAGATATACAGGGTGTCCCCCCAAAATGTATACACACTTTGAATACCTACTAATTCCAATGGTTTTAAGCATAAGAAAGGAACAACAATGGAGCTGTTATCTGTTAAAAGTGTGGGCACAAACAGGTAGTTGGACATTCCCTGAGGGGTCTCAGATTGGAAAGGGTGAAGGCCAGATTGAGGGGCCCCTTCTCCCCCCCTACCCCAGTGCACGAATTTCGTGCACCGGGCTACTAGTGGTAAATAAAGAGCTTCAGAAGGGGCCTGATAGGTAGATACACCCTTCACCCCATTGTTTCTGAGTTGCCTAGCAACAATTTGCCTGCCATGTATGTTCCACTCTTCCTCAACAACCTGTTCTCACTTCTGTCTAAAAAGGTTTTATATACCCAATCTTGCCTCACTGTCTCTGGAATTTTTATGCTTACGTGAATTCCCCATGCACATGTATCAAACTTGATTTCCCCCTGCTGATCTGTCTCTGTTAATTAGATTATTAGCCCGGCCTAAAAGAATTTAGAAGGTGAGAGGAAAGGTATTAATACTTTTTAACCCCCACACAACATTCTGAAAGAAAAATAACTTCCAATCAAGAATACCCTATCAGACAAGTTTAGCCTTCAAAAATGAAGATACAGACTTTCCCAGGAAAACAAAAGCTGAGAGAATTCATCACCACTAGACCTGCTGAAAAAGAGTTATTCAAACTGAAATGAAAGGATGCTAATTAATAACATGAAAATATACAACACATTGACAAAGGTAAGTATATAGTCAAATTCTCAATACTCTAATGCTTTTATATGGTGGTTTGTTAACCACCTAACTCTGGTATAAAGGTTAAAGGACAAGTAATTAAAATAACTATAGCTACAATAATTTGTTAACACAATATAGAAAATAGGGGGGGAAAAACCAAGTTAACTTGAAATGAATTAAAAACTCAAATATAGGACCTGATACCATACACTCCTAGAAGAGAACATTGGAAGAAGCTCTTAAACATTGGTTCTAGCAACATTTTTGGATATGACACCAAAAGCACAAGTAAAAGAAGCAAAATTAAATAAGTGGAAACACATCAAACTAAAAAGCTTCTGCACAGTGAAACAATCAACAAAATATAAAGGCAATCTACTGAATGGAAGAAAGTATTTGTAAACAATACATCTGATAGGGAGTTAATAGCCAAAATGTTTAAGAAACTCATACAACTCAAGAGCAAACAAAAGTTGATTAAAAAATAAGCAGAGAAACTGAAGAGATATTTTTCCATAGAAGATAGGCAAATGGCAACAGGTACATAAATAGATGCTCAACATCACTAATCATCAGGGAAATGCATATCAAAACCACAATCAGATATCACTTCACACCTATTAAAATGGCTTTCATATAAAAGACAAGAGATGACAAGTGTTGGCAAGGATGTGAAAAAAAGGTAACCCTTGTGCACTGTTGGTGGAAATTTTAAATTGATATAGTCACTATGCAAAACAGTATAGAGATTTCTCAAAAAAAATTAAAATAAAACTACCATATGATCTAGCAATTTCACTTCTAAGTATATATCCAAAGGAAATGAAATCAAGATCTCAAAGAGAGATCTATACTCTAATGTTTATTGATGAGTTACTCACAATAGACAACATGTGAAAACAACCTAATTATCTGTCTACAGATGAATGAATAAAGGTGTGATATATACACACACATGTGTATATATATATATAGTTGACCCTTGAACAATGTGGGGGTTAGGGGCACAGACTCCCATGCAGTAAAACATTCATCTATAACTCAATTCTGCCCTTTTTCATACTCAGTTGAATCTTTGGGTGAAAAACCAGAGATACAGAGTATTGACTATATAGTTATTTGAAAAAAATTTATGTATAAGTGAACTCATGCAGTTCAAACCTGTGTTGTTCAAGGGTCAACTATACACACACATACACACAGACTGGTCAAATATTATTCAGCCATGAAAAAAAAGGGAATTCTGCCATTTGCAAGGACATGGATGAACCTTGAGGACATTTGCTAAGTGAAATAAGTCAGACACAGAAAGCAAATAGTATATGGTATAAATTATATGTGGAATCTAAACAAGCTAAACTCACAGAAACAGGGTACAATGGTGGGGAATGGGAAGGCATTGGTCAAATGATATAATCTTTTAGTTATAAGCTAAGTTATCTATCATAGTTAACAATGCTATATTATATACTTAAAAGTTGCTAAGAGAGTAGATCTTAAATGTTCTCACCACAGCCCTGACCAGTTTGGCTCAGTGGATAGAGCATTGGCTTACAGACTGAAGGGTCCCAGGTTAGATTCTGGTCAAGGGCTTGTACCTTGGTTGCGGGCACATCCCCAGTAGGGTGTGTGCAAGAGGCAGCTGATCGACGTTTCTCTCTCATCAATGTTTCTAAATCTCTATCCCTCTCCCTTCCTCTCTGTAAAAAATCAGTAAAATATATTTTTAAAACAATGTTCTCACCACAAAAGAAACTGTAATTATTGGAGGGGATGGTGTTAACTAATGCTGCTATGGTAATCATTTCATAATATATGTTATCAAAACAATAAATTGTATATTTTAAACCTATAGAATGTTACATGTCAATTATCCTATATAATAAAGAGGTAATATGCAAATTGACCATCATGCCCTTGCACAAGATGGCCACGCCCATGTGGTCACAAGATGGCCACCACAAGATGGCCGGCAGGGGAGAGAATTTGTGGGCAATCAGGTCAGCAGGGGAGGGCAGTTGGGGGCAACCAGATCAGCAGGGGAGGGCAGTTGGGGGTGACCAGGCCTGCAGGAAAGGGCAGTTAGGGATGACCAGGCTGGAAGGGGAGGGCAGTTGGAGATGACGGGGGCGACTAGGCTGTCAGGGGAGCAGTTAGGTGTCAATCAGGCCGGCAGGGAGCAGTTAGGGGGCGATTAGGCAGGGGCAGGTGAGTGGTTGGGAGCCAGCAGTCCCGGATTGTGAGAGGGATGTCCGACTGCCAGTTTAGGACATCCCTGTGGGATCAGTCTTAAACCGGCAGTTGGACATTTCCCAAGGGGTCCCAGATTGGAGAGGGTGCAGGCTGGGCTGAGGGACACACCCTCCCGCCCCCCTTGCCGCCCAGTGCATGAATTTCGTGTACCGAGTGGGCCTTTAGTGTCTTAATAAAGCTGGAAAAATTAAATGAGAAATCTATATTGAATAAATAATAAAATATCTTTTAACAAACAGAACATAGAATGAACTGAAGAATAACAGAGGCAACAAAGAAACATGAGCCAGAAGACTGTAATTTAAATTAAGGGAGGTATATTATACAGTTTTTGAACCAGTGACACAGAAGGTCCAGACTGTGTCTGGAGTCAAAGTCTGGGACAGGGGATGCAGAGGCTAGAGAACTGAGCTGACATATATAATGGATGCTGCCAGCTCTCACACTGGATACACACAAAGCCTGCTTTTTGTGGGGAACCAGGAGAGTGTGGTGGAAAGAGTTCTGGACTTGAAACAAATTTCAGTGAGATAGAGCTCAGCTCTGCCTTTTACTAGCTGTGTGAACTCTCTGAGGACCCATTTTCTCATCCAAAAGGGGGATAATAATATCTTCTTTAAAAGTTTGTTATAAAAATTAAGTAATACTTTCATAGATCTCTAAATTCCTTTGCAAGGCTCAGACTATACAGTTATGATTACCATAGCACTATTAAAAAACAAAACAAAACACCATCCCACTACCTCTAAGAAAATTCAGAAGTTTTGTCTAAATTGCTGGGCACAGAATTACTTCAGTGAGACCATTATTATGTGAGAGCTGATAGTAGCCTAGAATGAGGGGTTGCAAAGGGCAGTCAGGAAACCTCCAATAGTGTGATCAGGTGGGAACTGAGACTTCTGAAGGGCGTGCCCTTCCACACAGCTGTCACTAAGACAGAAAGCCTGATTTCAACACACTAAGAAGATGTTTATTTGAAAACCTCTTAATTTTCAAGTTTGGGCAATAATTCAAATATTTAGACATGCGTTTAGGCCACAAAAAGCTTACATGCAGGTCTAATTCCTGCCCTTGGCCAACAGTTTTTTTCCTTTGTATCCTTGCCTTAATCCTTCTAGAAATTCATGCATTTTAAAAGAGGACAAAAATATCCTTAAAAATACATAAATGTAGACTTTCAGGCAATCCTACTGTAAAGAATATGAGACATTTAGAGCACCGCACCCTTAAATCAGGTCATGCGGACTGGCTTTGACTTTGTCTGTTTGTATAGATGGAGGATCTATTTTCAACTGGAAGGTCAAGAAGGTCTTTCTGAGGAGGTGACATTTAAAATGAGACTGAAGGATAAGGAGAAACCATCTTGGAAAGACCTGGAGAAAGACCACTCAGGTGGAAGAAGCATGGATTGTTCTAGGGAGGAGGAAGGCTAGTGTGGCTAAACTACAGTGACAGGGAAGCAGCAACTGAGCAAAGTGAGTGACAAATAGGAGGCCCCTTGTGGAGGGCCTGGCAGGGAAGAGGCCTGGCTTTTAGTTGAGTGAAATGAGAAGCCAGTGAAAAGTTTAAAAAGAGAAAAAACACAGAATGATTTTATTTTTGATATATCACTTAGGCCACTGTATGAAAATGGGTTGGAAAGCAGCAGGGGTAGAAGCAAAGTATCCATGTTTTAAACTATTATTTGATGCAGGCAAGAGATAATAATGACTAGAACTAGAGTGGTGTTAGCAAAGCTGGAGAAAGGTAAATAAATTCAGCATGTATGTTTGAGAAAAAGCCAACAGAATGTGATATACATATTAACCAAAAGAGAAAAAATTAAAAGAAAGGAGAGGGCTGCCAGGGTCAGGTAAGGTTAGGAAATACAAGGTGTGACATTATCTATTACTAGAGGCCCAATGCATGAAATTCATGCATGGGGGGGTCCCCTCAGCCCAGCCTGCACCCTCTCTAATCCAGGACCCCTCGGGGGATGTCTGACTGCTGGTTTAGGCCCGATCCTCCTCGGGATCGGGCCTAAACCGGCAGTCTGACATCCCTCTCACAATCCAGGACTACTGGCTCCTAACTGCTC